>NW_027365163.1:0-134435 GCF_046119375.1 Phyllobates terribilis | reverse complement strand
AATCATTGAATATTATAAATGCACAAACAGTAATTTCTCCACATTGCAAGGTGCAATTCTGAAATTTTTTGCTTTTTCCCGCTCCTCTTAGCATGATAAAGAAGATTCAAAGAGAGTGAGGTGCCAGGCTCCTTTCATTCAGTCAGTAGCTTCAAACATTTCTGGTATATGAATAACATGTTTTTCAATGGCAAAAATCAATGAATATTGTAAATGCACAAACAGTAATTTCTCCGCATTGCAAGGTGCAATTCTGAAATTTTTTGCTTTTTCCTGCTCCTCTTAGCATGATAAAGAAGATTCAAAGAGAGTGAGATGCCAGCTCCTTTCATTCAGTCAGTAGCTTCAATCATTTCTGGACGTTTTTCAATGGCAAAAATCAATGAATATTGTAAATGCACAAACAGTAATTTCTCCGCATTGCAAGGTGCAATTCTGAAATTTTTTGCTTTTTCCTGCTCCTCTTAGCATGATAAAGAAGATTCAAAGAGAGTGAGATGTCAGCTCCTTTCATTCAGTCAGTAGCTTCAAACATTTCTGGTATATGAATAACATGATGTTTTTCAATGGCAAAAATCAATGAATATTGTAAATGCACAAACAGTAATTTCTCCGCATTGCAAGCTGCAATTCTGAAATTTTTTGCTTTTTCCTGCTCCTCTTAGCATGATAAAGAAGATTCAAAGAGAGTGAGATGCCAGCTCCTTTCATTCAGTCAGTAGCTTCAATCATTTCTGGATGTTTTTCAATGGCAAAAATCAATGAATATTGTAAATGCACAAACAGTAATTTCTCCGCATTGCAAGGTGCAATTCTGAAATTTTTTGCTTTTTCCTGCTCCTCTTAGCATGATAAAGAAGATTCAAAGAGAGTGAGATGCCAGCTCCTTTCGTTCAGTCAGTAGCTTCAATCATTTCTGGACGTTTTTCAATGGCAAAAATCATTGAATATTATAAATGCACAAACAGTAATTTCTCCGCATTGCAAGGTGCAATTCTGAAATTTTTTGCTTTTTCCTGTTAATCCTAGCATGATAAAGAAGATTCAAAGAGAGTGAGATGCCAGCTCCTTTCATTCAGTCAGTAGCTTCAAACATTTCTGGTATATGAAAAACATGTTTTTCAATGGCAAAAATCAATGAATATTGTAAATGCACAAACAGTAATATCTCCACATTGCACGGTGCAATTCTGAAATTTTTAGCTTTTTCCTGTTAATCCTAGCATGATAAAGAAGATTCAAAGAGAGTGAGATGCCAGCTCCTTTCATTCAGTCAGTAGCTTCAAACATTTCTGGTATATGAAAAAACATGTTTTTCAATGGCAAAAATCAATGAATATTGTAAATGCACAAACAGTAATATCTCCACATTGCAAGGTGCAATTCTGAAATTTTTTGCTTTTTCCTGTTAATCCTAGCATGATAAAGAAGATTCAAAGAGAGTGAGATGCCAGCTCCTTTCATTCAGTCAGTAGCTTCAAACATTTCTGGTATATGAAAAACATGTTTTTCAATGGCAAAAATCAATGAATATTGTAAATGCACAAACAGTAATATCTCCACATTGCACGGTGCAATTCTGAAATTTTTAGCTTTTTCCTGTTAATCCTAGCATGATAAAGAAGATTCAAAGAGAGTGAGATGCCAGCTCCTTTCATTCAGTCAGTAGCTTCAAACATTTCTGGTATATGAAAAACATGTTTTTCAATGGCAAAAATCAATGAATATTGTAAATGCACAAACAGTAATATCTCCACATTGCAAGGTGCAATTCTGAAATTTTTTGCTTTTTCCTGCTAATCCTAGCATGATAAAGAAGATTCAAAGAGAGTGAGATGCCAGCTCCTTTCATTCAGTCAGTAGCTTCAAACATTTCTGGTATATGAAAAACATGTTTTTCAATGGCAAAAATCAATGAATATTGTAAATGCACAAACAGTAATATCTCCACATTGCACAGTGCAATTCTGAAATTTTTAGCTTTTTCCTGTTAATCCTAGCATGATAAAGAAGATTCAAAGAGAGTGAGATGCCAGCTCCTTTCATTCAGTCAGTAGCTTCAAACATTTCTGGTATATGAAAAACATGTTTTTCAATGGCAAAAATCAATGAATATTGTAAATGCACAAACAGTAATATCTCCACATTGCAAGGTGCAATTCTGAAATTTTTTGCTTTTTCCTGTTAATCCTAGCATTGATAAAGAAGATTCAAAGAGAGTGAGATGCCAGCTCCTTTCATTCAGTCAGTAGCTTCAAACATTTCTGGTATATGAAAAACATGTTTTTCAATGGCAAAAATCAATGAATATTGTAAATGCACAAACAGTAATATCTCCACATTGCAAGGTGCAATTCTGAAATTTTTTGCTTTTTCCTGCTAATCCTAGCATGATAAAGAAGATTCAAAGAGAGTGAGATGCCAGCTCCTTTCATTCAGTCAGTAGCTTCAAACATTTCTGGTATATGAAAACATGTTTTTCAATGGCAAAAATCAATGAATATTGTAAATGCACAAACAGTAATATCTCCACATTGCACGGTGCAATTCTGAAATTTTTAGCTTTTTCCTGTTAATCCTAGCATGATAAAGAAGATTCAAAGAGAGTGAGATGCCAGCTCCTTTCATTCAGTCAGTAGCTTCAAACATTTCTGGTATATGAAAAACATGTTTTTCAATGGCAAAAATCAATGAATATTGTAAATGCACAAACAGTAATATCTCCACATTGCAAGGTGCAATTCTGAAATTTTTTGCTTTTTCCTGCTAATCCTAGCATGATAAAGAAGATTCAAAGAGAGTGAGATGCCAGCTCCTTTCATTCAGTCAGTAGCTTCAAACATTTCTGGTATATGAAAAACATGTTTTTCAATGGCAAAAATCAATGAATATTGTAAATGCACAAACAGTAATATCTCCACATTGCAAGGTGCAATTCTGAAATTTTTTGCTTTTTCCTGTTAATCCTAGCATGATAAAGAAGATTCAAAGAGAGTGAGATGCCAGCTCCTTTCATTCAGTCAGTAGCTTCAAACATTTCTGGTATATGAAAAACATGTTTTTCAATGGCAAAAATCAATGAATATTGTAAATGCACAAACAGTAATATCTCCACATTGCAAGGTGCAATTCTGAAATTTTTTGCTTTTTCCTGCTAATCCTAGCATGATAAAGAAGATTCAAAGAGAGTGAGATGCCAGCTCCTTTCATTCAGTCAGTAGCTTCAAACATTTCTGGTATATGAAAAACATGTTTTTCAATGGCAAAAATCAATGAATATTGTAAATGCACAAACAGTAATATCTCCACATTGCACAGTGCAATTCTGAAATTTTTAGCTTTTTCCTGTTAATCCTAGCATGATAAAGAAGATTCAAAGAGAGTGAGATGCCAGCTCCTTTCATTCAGTCAGTAGCTTCAAACATTTCTGGTATATGAAAAACATGTTTTTCAATGGCAAAAATCAATGAATATTGTAAATGCACAAACAGTAATATCTCCACATTGCAAGGTGCAATTCTGAAATTTTTTGCTTTTTCCTGCTAATCCTAGCATGATAAAGAAGATTCAAAGAGAGTGAGATGCCAGCTCCTTTCATTCAGTCAGTAGCTTCAAACATTTCTGGTATATGAAAAACATGTTTTTCAATGGCAAAAATCAATGAATATTGTAAATTCACAAACAGTAATATCTCAACATTGCACGGTGCAATTCTGAAATTTTTAGCTTTTTCCTGTTAATCCTAGCATGATAAAGAAGATTCAAAGAGAGTGAGATGCCAGCTCCTTTCATTCAGTCAGTAGCTTCAAACATTTCTGGTATATGAAAAACATGTTTTTCAATGGCAAAAATCAATGAATATTGTAAATGCACAAACAGTAATATCTCCACATTGCAAGGTGCAATTCTGAAATTTTTTGCTTTTTCCTGTTAATCCTAGCATGATAAAGAAGATTCAAAGAGAGTGAGATGCCAGCTCCTTTCATTCAGTCAGTAGCTTCAAACATTTCTGGTATATGAAAAACATGTTTTTCAATGGCAAAAATCAATGAATATTGTAAATGCACAAACAGTAATATCTCCACATTGCAAGGTGCAATTCTGAAATTTTTTGCTTTTTCCTGCTAATCCTAGCATGATAAAGAAGATTCAAAGAGAGTGAGATGCCAGCTCCTTTCATTCAGTCAGTAGCTTCAAACATTTCTGGTATATGAAAAACATGTTTTTCAATGGCAAAAATCAATGAATATTGTAAATGCACAAACAGTAATATCTCCACATTGCACGGTGCAATTCTGAAATTTTTAGCTTTTTCCTGTTAATCCTAGCATGATAAAGAAGATTCAAAGAGAGTGAGATGCCAGCTCCTTTCATTCAGTCAGTAGCTTCAAACATTTCTGGTATATGAAAAACATGTTTTTCAATGGCAAAAATCAATGAATATTGTAAATGCACAAACAGTAATATCTCCACATTGCAAGGTGCAATTCTGAAATTTTTTGCTTTTTCCTGCTAATCCTAGCATGATAAAGAAGATTCAAAGAGAGTGAGATGCCAGCTCCTTTCATTCAGTCAGTAGCTTCAAACATTTCTGGTATATGAAAAACATGTTTTTCAATGGCAAAAATCAATGAATATTGTAAATGCACAAACAGTAATATCTCCACATTGCAAGGTGCAATTCTGAAATTTTTTGCTTTTTCCTGTTAATCCTAGCATGATAAAGAAGATTCAAAGAGAGTGAGATGCCAGCTCCTTTCATTCAGTCAGTAGCTTCAAGCATTTCTGGTATATGAAAAACATGTTTTTCAATGGCAAAAATCAATGAATATTGTAAATGCACAAACAGTAATATCTCCACATTGCAAGGTGCAATTCTGAAATTTTTTGCTTTTTCCTGCTAATCCTAGCATGATAAAGAAGATTCAAGAGAGTGAGATGCCAGCTCCTTTCATTCAGTCAGTAGCTTCAAACATTTCTGGTATATGAAAAACATGTTTTTCAATGGCAAAAATCAATGAATATTGTAAATGCACAAACAGTAATATCTCCACATTGCACGGTGCAATTCTGAAATTTTTAGCTTTTTCCTGTTAATCCTAGCATGATAAAGAAGATTCAAAGAGAGTGAGATGCCAGCTCCTTTCATTCAGTCAGTAGCTTCAAACATTTCTGGTATATGAAAAACATGTTTTTCAATGGCAAAAATCAATGAATATTGTAAATGCACAAACAGTAATATCTCCACATTGCAAGGTGCAATTCTGAAATTTTTTGCTTTTTCCTGCTAATCCTAGCATGATAAAGAAGATTCAAAGAGAGTGAGATGCCAGCTCCTTTCATTCAGTCAGTAGCTTCAAACATTTCTGGTATATGAAAAACATGTTTTTCAATGGCAAAAATCAATGAATATTGTAAATGCACAAACAGTAATATCTCAACATTGCACGGTGCAATTCTGAAATTTTTAGCTTTTTCCTGTTAATCCTAGCATGATAAAGAAGATTCAAAGAGAGTGAGATGCCAGCTCCTTTCATTCAGTCAGTAGCTTCAAACATTTCTGGTATATGAAAAACATGTTTTTCAATGGCAAAAATCAATGAATATTGTAAATGCACAAACAGTAATATCTCCACATTGCAAGGTGCAATTCTGAAATTTTTTGCTTTTTCCTGCTAATCCTAGCATGATAAAGAAGATTCAAAGAGAGTGAGATGCCAGCTCCTTTCATTCAGTCAGTAGCTTCAAACATTTCTGGTATATGAAAAACATGTTTTTCAATGGCAAAAATCAATGAATATTGTAAATGCACAAACAGTAATATCTCCACATTGCACGGTGCAATTCTGAAATTTTTAGCTTTTTCCTGTTAATCCTAGCATGATAAAGAAGATTCAAAGAGAGTGAGATGCCAGCTCCTTTCATTCAGTCAGTAGCTTCAAACATTTCTGGTATATGAAAAACATGTTTTTCAATGGCAAAAATCAATGAATATTGTAAATGCACAAACAGTAATATCTCCACATTGCAAGGTGCAATTCTGAAATTTTTTGCTTTTTCCTGCTAATCCTAGCATGATAAAGAAGATTCAAAGAGAG
This sequence comes from Phyllobates terribilis, assembly GCF_046119375.1. Lineage (NCBI taxonomy): Eukaryota > Metazoa > Chordata > Amphibia > Anura > Dendrobatidae > Phyllobates > Phyllobates terribilis. The sequence continues at coordinate 128,337 of NW_027365163.1, read as the reverse complement.
TGAGATGCCAGCTCCTTTCATTCAGTCAGTAGCTTCAAACATTTCTGGTATATGAAAAACATGTTTTCAATGGCAAAAATCAATGAATATTGTAAATGCACAAACAGTAATATCTCCACATTGCAAGGTGCAATTCTGAAATTTTTTGCTTTTTCCTGTTAATCCTAGCATGATAAAGAAGATTCAAAGAGAGTGAGATGCCAGCTCCTTTCATTCAGTCAGTAGCTTCAAACATTTCTGGTATATGAAAAACATGTTTTTCAATGGCAAAAATCAATGAATATTGTAAATGCACAAACAGTAATATCTCCACATTGCAAGGTGCAATTCTGAAATTTTTTGCTTTTTCCTGCTAATCCTAGCATGATAAAGAAGATTCAAAGAGAGTGAGATGCCAGCTCCTTTCATTCAGTCAGTAGCTTCAAACATTTCTGGTATATGAAAAACATGTTTTTCAATGGCAAAAATCAATGAATATTGTAAATGCACAAACAGTAATATCTCCACATTGCACGGTGCAATTCTGAAATTTTTAGATTTTTCCTGTTAATCCTAGCATGATAAAGAAGATTCAAAGAGAGTGAGATGCCAGCTCCTTTCATTCAGTCAGTAGCTTCAAACATTTCTGGTATATGAAAAACATGTTTTTCAATGGCAAAAATCAATGAATATTGTAAATGCACAAACAGTAATATCTCCACATTGCAAGGTGCAATTCTGAAATTTTTTGCTTTTTCCTGCTAATCCTAGCATGATAAAGAAGATTCAAAGAGAGTGAGATGCCAGCTCCTTTCATTCAGTCAGTAGCTTCAAACATTTCTGGTATATGAAAAACATGTTTTTCAATGGCAAAAATCAATGAATATTGTAAATGCACAAACAGTAATATCTCCACATTGCAAGGTGCAATTCTGAAATTTTTTGCTTTTTCCTGTTAATCCTAGCATGATAAAGAAGATTCAAAGAGAGTGAGATGCCAGCTCCTTTCATTCAGTCAGTAGCTTCAAACATTTCTGGTATATGAAAAACATGTTTTTCAATGGCAAAAATCAATGAATATTGTAAATGCACAAACAGTAATATCTCCACATTGCAAGGTGCAATTCTGAAATTTTTTGCTTTTTCCTGCTAATCCTAGCATGATAAAGAAGATTCAAAGAGAGTGAGATGCCAGCTCCTTTCATTCAGTCAGTAGCTTCAAACATTTCTGGTATATGAAAAACATGTTTTTCAATGGCAAAAATCAATGAATATTGTAAATGCACAAACAGTAATATCTCCACATTGCACAGTGCAATTCTGAAATTTTTAGCTTTTTCCTGTTAATCCTAGCATGATAAAGAAGATTCAAAGAGAGTGAGATGCCAGCTCCTTTCATTCAGTCAGTAGCTTCAAACATTTCTGGTATATGAAAAACATGTTTTTCAATGGCAAAAATCAATGAATATTGTAAATGCACAAACAGTAATATCTCCACATTGCAAGGTGCAATTCTGAAATTTTTTGCTTTTTCCTGCTAATCCTAGCATGATAAAGAAGATTCAAAGAGAGTGAGATGCCAGCTCCTTTCATTCAGTCAGTAGCTTCAAACATTTCTGGTATATGAAAAACATGTTTTTCAATGGCAAAAATCAATGAATATTGTAAATTCACAAACAGTAATATCTCAACATTGCACGGTGCAATTCTGAAATTTTTAGCTTTTTCCTGTTAATCCTAGCATGATAAAGAAGATTCAAAGAGAGTGAGATGCCAGCTCCTTTCATTCAGTCAGTAGCTTCAAACATTTCTGGTATATGAAAAACATGTTTTTCAATGGCAAAAATCAATGAATATTGTAAATGCACAAACAGTAATATCTCCACATTGCAAGGTGCAATTCTGAAATTTTTTGCTTTTTCCTGTTAATCCTAGCATGATAAAGAAGATTCAAAGAGAGTGAGATGCCAGCTCCTTTCATTCAGTCAGTAGCTTCAAACATTTCTGGTATATGAAAAACATGTTTTTCAATGGCAAAAATCAATGAATATTGTAAATGCACAAACAGTAATATCTCCACATTGCAAGGTGCAATTCTGAAATTTTTTGCTTTTTCCTGCTAATCCTAGCATGATAAAGAAGATTCAAAGAGAGTGAGATGCCAGCTCCTTTCATTCAGTCAGTAGCTTCAAACATTTCTGGTATATGAAAAACATGTTTTTCAATGGCAAAAATCAATGAATATTGTAAATGCACAAACAGTAATATCTCCACATTGCACGGTGCAATTCTGAAATTTTTAGCTTTTTCCTGTTAATCCTAGCATGATAAAGAAGATTCAAAGAGAGTGAGATGCCAGCTCCTTTCATTCAGTCAGTAGCTTCAAACATTTCTGGTATATGAAAAACATGTTTTTCAATGGCAAAAATCAATGAATATTGTAAATGCACAAACAGTAATATCTCCACATTGCAAGGTGCAATTCTGAAATTTTTTGCTTTTTCCTGCTAATCCTAGCATGATAAAGAAGATTCAAAGAGAGTGAGATGCCAGCTCCTTTCATTCAGTCAGTAGCTTCAAACATTTCTGGTATATGAAAAACATGTTTTTCAATGGCAAAAATCAATGAATATTGTAAATGCACAAACAGTAATATCTCCACATTGCAAGGTGCAATTCTGAAATTTTTTGCTTTTTCCTGTTAATCCTAGCATGATAAAGAAGATTCAAAGAGAGTGAGATGCCAGCTCCTTTCATTCAGTCAGTAGCTTCAAGCATTTCTGGTATATGAAAAACATGTTTTTCAATGGCAAAAATCAATGAATATTGTAAATGCACAAACAGTAATATCTCCACATTGCAAGGTGCAATTCTGAAATTTTTTGCTTTTTCCTGCTAATCCTAGCATGATAAAGAAGATTCAAAGAGAGTGAGATGCCAGCTCCTTTCATTCAGTCAGTAGCTTCAAACATTTCTGGTATATGAAAAACATGTTTTTCAATGGCAAAAATCAATGAATATTGTAAATGCACAAACAGTAATATCTCCACATTGCACGGTGCAATTCTGAAATTTTTAGCTTTTTCCTGTTAATCCTAGCATGATAAAGAAGATTCAAAGAGAGTGAGATGCCAGCTCCTTTCATTCAGTCAGTAGCTTCAAACATTTCTGGTATATGAAAAACATGTTTTTCAATGGCAAAAATCAATGAATATTGTAAATGCACAAACAGTAATATCTCCACATTGCAAGGTGCAATTCTGAAATTTTTTGCTTTTTCCTGCTAATCCTAGCATGATAAAGAAGATTCAAAGAGAGTGAGATGCCAGCTCCTTTCATTCAGTCAGTAGCTTCAAACATTTCTGGTATATGAAAAACATGTTTTTCAATGGCAAAAATCAATGAATATTGTAAATGCACAAACAGTAATATCTCAACATTGCACGGTGCAATTCTGAAATTTTTAGCTTTTTCCTGTTAATCCTAGCATGATAAAGAAGATTCAAAGAGAGTGAGATGCCAGCTCCTTTCATTCAGTCAGTAGCTTCAAACATTTCTGGTATATGAAAAACATGTTTTTCAATGGCAAAAATCAATGAATATTGTAAATGCACAAACAGTAATATCTCCACATTGCAAGGTGCAATTCTGAAATTTTTTGCTTTTTCCTGCTAATCCTAGCATGATAAAGAAGATTCAAAGAGAGTGAGATGCCAGCTCCTTTCATTCAGTCAGTAGCTTCAAACATTTCTGGTATATGAAAAACATGTTTTTCAATGGCAAAAATCAATGAATATTGTAAATGCACAAACAGTAATATCTCCACATTGCACGGTGCAATTCTGAAATTTTTAGCTTTTTCCTGTTAATCCTAGCATGATAAAGAAGATTCAAAGAGAGTGAGATGCCAGCTCCTTTCATTCAGTCAGTAGCTTCAAACATTTCTGGTATATGAAAAACATGTTTTTCAATGGCAAAAATCAATGAATATTGTAAATGCACAAACAGTAATATCTCCACATTGCAAGGTGCAATTCTGAAATTTTTTGCTTTTTCCTGCTAATCCTAGCATGATAAAGAAGATTCAAAGAGAGTGAGATGCCAGCTCCTTTCATTCAGTCAGTAGCTTCAAACATTTCTGGTATATGAAAAACATGTTTTTCAATGGCAAAAATCAATGAATATTGTAAATGCACAAACAGTAATATCTCCACATTGCAAGGTGCAATTCTGAAATTTTTTGCTTTTTCCTGTTAATCCTAGCATGATAAAGAAGATTCAAAGAGAGTGAGATGCCAGCTCCTTTCATTCAGTCAGTAGCTTCAAACATTTCTGGTATATGAAAAACATGTTTTTCAATGGCAAAAATCAATGAATATTGTAAATGCACAAACAGTAATATCTCCACATTGCAAGGTGCAATTCTGAAATTTTTTGCTTTTTCCTGCTAATCCTAGCATGATAAAGAAGATTCAAAGAGAGTGAGATGCCAGCTCCTTTCATTCAGTCAGTAGCTTCAAACATTTCTGGTATATGAAAAACATGTTTTTCAATGGCAAAAATCAATGAATATTGTAAATGCACAAACAGTAATATCTCCACATTGCACGGTGCAATTCTGAAATTTTTAGATTTTTCCTGTTAATCCTAGCATGATAAAGAAGATTCAAAGAGAGTGAGATGCCAGCTCCTTTCATTCAGTCAGTAGCTTCAAACATTTCTGGTATATGAAAAACATGTTTTTCAATGGCAAAAATCAATGAATATTGTAAATGCACAAACAGTAATATCTCCACATTGCAAGGTGCAATTCTGAAATTTTTTGCTTTTTCCTGCTAATCCTAGCATGATAAAGAAGATTCAAAGAGAGTGAGATGCCAGCTCCTTTCATTCAGTCAGTAGCTTCAAACATTTCTGGTATATGAAAAACATGTTTTTCAATGGCAAAAATCAATGAATATTGTAAATGCACAAACAGTAATATCTCAACATTGCACGGTGCAATTCTGAAATTTTTAGCTTTTTCCTGTTAATCCTAGCATGATAAAGAAGATTCAAAGAGAGTGAGATGCCAGCTCCTTTCATTCAGTCAGTAGCTTCAAACATTTCTGGTATATGAAAAACATGTTTTTCAATGGCAAAAATCAATGAATATTGTAAATGCACAAACAGTAATATCTCCACATTGCAAGGTGCAATTCTGAAATTTTTTGCTTTTTCCTGTTAATCCTAGCATGATAAAGAAGATTCAAAGAGAGTGAGATGCCAGCTCCTTTCATTCAGTCAGTAGCTTCAAACATTTCTGGTATATGAAAAACATGTTTTTCAATGGCAAAAATCAATGAATATTGTAAATGCACAAACAGTAATATCTCCACATTGCAAGGTGCAATTCTGAAATTTTTTGCTTTTTCCTGCTAATCCTAGCATGATAAAGAAGATTCAAAGAGAGTGAGATGCCAGCTCCTTTCATTCAGTCAGTAGCTTCAAACATTTCTGGTATATGAAAAACATGTTTTTCAATGGCAAAAATCAATGAATATTGTAAATGCACAAACAGTAATATCTCCACATTGCACGGTGCAATTCTGAAATTTTTAGCTTTTTCCTGTTAATCCTAGCATGATAAAGAAGATTCAAAGAGAGTGAGATGCCAGCTCCTTTCATTCAGTCAGTAGCTTCAAACATTTCTGGTATATGAAAAACATGTTTTTCAATGGCAAAAATCAATGAATATTGTAAATGCACAAACAGTAATATCTCCACATTGCAAGGTGCAATTCTGAAATTTTTTGCTTTTTCCTGCTAATCCTAGCATGATAAAGAAGATTCAAAGAGAGTGAGATGCCAGCTCCTTTCATTCAGTCAGTAGCTTCAAACATTTCTGGTATATGAAAAACATGTTTTTCAATGGCAAAAATCAATGAATATTGTAAATGCACAAACAGTAATATCTCCACATTGCACGGTGCAATTCTGAAATTTTTAGCTTTTTCCTGTTAATCCTAGCATGATAAAGAAGATTCAAAGAGAGTGAGATGCCAGCTCCTTTCATTCAGTCAGTAGCTTCAAACATTTCTGGTATATGAAAAACATGTTTTTCAATGGCAAAAATCAATGAATATTGTAAATGCACAAACAGTAATATCTCCACATTGCAAGGTGCAATTCTGAAATTTTTTGCTTTTTCCTGTTAATCCTAGCATGATAAAGAAGATTCAAAGAGAGTGAGATGCCAGCTCCTTTCATTCAGTCAGTAGCTTCAAACATTTCTGGTATATGAAAAACATGTTTTTCAATGGCAAAAATCAATGAATATTGTAAATGCACAAACAGTAATATCTCCACATTGCACGGTGCAATTCTGAAATTTTTAGCTTTTTCCTGTTAATCCTAGCATGATAAAGAAGATTCAAAGAGAGTGAGATGCCAGCTCCTTTCATTCAGTCAGTAGCTTCAAACATTTCTGGTACATGAAAAACATGTTTTTCAATGGCAAAAATCAATGAATATTGTAAATGCACAAACAGTAATATCTCCACATTGCAAGGTGCAATTCTGAAATTTTTTGCTTTTTCCTGCTAATCCTAGCATGATAAAGAAGATTCAAAGAGAGTGAGATGCCAGCTCCTTTCATTCAGTCAGTAGCTACAAACATTTCTGGTATATGAAAAACATGTTTTTCAATGGCAAAAATCAATGAATATTGTAAATGCACAAACAGTAATATCTCCACATTGCACGGTGCAATTCTGAAATTTTTAGCTTTTTCCTGTTAATCCTAGCATGATAAAGAAGATTCAAAGAGAGTGAGATGCCAGCTCCTTTCATTCAGTCAGTAGCTTCAAACATTTCTGGTATATGAAAAACATGTTTTTCAATGGCAAAAATCAATGAATATTGTAAATGCACAAACAGTAATTTCTCCGCATTGCAAGGTGCAAGTCTGAAATTTTTTGCTTTTTCCTGCTCCTCTTAGCATGATAAAGAAGATTCAAAGAGAGTGAGATGCCAGCTACTTTCATTCAGTCAGTAGCTTCAATCATTTCTGGACGTTTTTCAATGGTAAAAATCAATGAATATTGTAAATGCACAAACAGTAATTTCTCCGCATTGCAAGGTGCAATTCTGAAATTTTTTCTTTTTCCTGCTCCTCTTAGCATGATAAAGAAGATTCAAAGAGAGTGAGATGTCAGCTCCTTTCATTCAGTCAGTAGCTTCAAACATTTCTGGTATATGAATAACATGATGTTTTTCAATGGCAAAAATCAATGAATATTGTAAATGCACAAACAGTAATTTCTCCGCATTGCAAGGTGCAATTCTGAAATTTTTTGCTTTTTCCTGCTCCTCTTAGCATGATAAAGAAGATTCAAAGAGAGTGAGATGCCAGCTCCTTTCGTTCAGTCAGTAGCTTCAATCATTTCTGGACGTTTTTCAATGGCAAAAATCATTGAATATTATAAATGCACAAACAGTAATTTCTCCACATTGCAAGGTGCAATTCTGAAATTTTTTGCTTTTTCCCGCTCCTCTTAGCATGATAAAGAAGATTCAAAGAGAGTGAGGTGCCAGCTCCTTTCATTCAGTCAGTAGCTTCAAACATTTCTGGTATATGAATAACATGTTTTTCAATGGCAAAAATCAATGAATATTGTAAATGCACAAACAGTAATTTCTCCGCATTGCAAGGTGCAATTCTGAAATTTTTTGCTTTTTCCTGCTCCTCTTAGCATGATAAAGAAGATTCAAAGAGAGTGAGATGCCAGCTCCTTTCATTCAGTCAGTAGCTTCAATCATTTCTGGACGTTTTTCAATGGCAAAAATCAATGAATATTGTAAATGCACAAACAGTAATTTCTCCGCATTGCAAGGTGCAATTCTGAAATTTTTTGCTTTTTCCTGCTCCTCTTAGCATGATAAAGAAGATTCAAAGAGAGTGAGATGTCAGCTCCTTTCATTCAGTCAGTAGCTTCAAACATTTCTGGTATATGAATAACATGATGTTTTTCAATGGCAAAAATCAATGAATATTGTAAATGCACAAACAGTAATTTCTCCGCATTGCAAGCTGCAATTCTGAAATTTTTTGCTTTTTCCTGCTCCTCTTAGCATGATAAAGAAGATTCAAAGAGAGTGAGATGCCAGCTCCTTTCATTCAGTCAGTAGCTTCAAACATTTCTGGTATATGAAAAACATGTTTTTCAATGGCAAAAATCAATGAATATTGTAAATGCACAAACAGTAATATCTCCACATTGCAAGGTGCAATTCTGAAATTTTTTGCTTTTTCCTGCTAATCCTAGCATGATAAAGAAGATTCAAAGAGAGTGAGATGCCAGCTCCTTTCATTCAGTCAGTAGCTTCAAACATTTCTGGTATATGAAAAACATGTTTTTCAATGGCAAAAATCAATGAATATTGTAAATGCACAAACAGTAATATCTCAACATTGCACGGTGCAATTCTGAAATTTTTAGCTTTTTCCTGTTAATCCTAGCATGATAAAGAAGATTCAAAGAGAGTGAGATGCCAGCTCCTTTCATTCAGTCAGTAGCTTCAAACATTTCTGGTATATGAAAAACATGTTTTTCAATGGCAAAAATCAATGAATATTGTAAATGCACAAACAGTAATATCTCCACATTGCAAGGTGCAATTCTGAAATTTTTTGCTTTTTCCTGCTAATCCTAGCATGATAAAGAAGATTCAAAGAGAGTGAGATGCCAGCTCCTTTCATTCAGTCAGTAGCTTCAAACATTTCTGGTATATGAAAAACATGTTTTTCAATGGCAAAAATCAATGAATATTGTAAATGCACAAACAGTAATATCTCAACATTGCACGGTGCAATTCTGAAATTTTTAGCTTTTTCCTGTTAATCCTAGCATGATAAAGAAGATTCAAAGAGAGTGAGATGCCAGCTCCTTTCATTCAGTCAGTAGCTTCAAACATTTCTGGTATATGAAAAACATGTTTTTCAATGGCAAAAATCAATGAATATTGTAAATGCACAAACAGTAATATCTCCACATTGCAAGGTGCAATTCTGAAATTTTTTGCTTTTTCCTGCTAATCCTAGCATGATAAAGAAGATTCAAAGAGAGTGAGATGCCAGCTCCTTTCATTCAGTCAGTAGCTTCAAACATTTCTGGTATATGAAAAACATGTTTTTCAATGGCAAAAATCAATGAATATTGTAAATGCACAAACAGTAATATCTCCACATTGCACGGTGCAATTCTGAAATTTTTAGCTTTTTCCTGTTAATCCTAGCATGATAAAGAAGATTCAAAGAGAGTGAGATGCCAGCTCCTTTCATTCAGTCAGTAGCTTCAAACATTTCTGGTATATGAAAAACATGTTTTTCAATGGCAAAAATCAATGAATATTGTAAATGCACAAACAGTAATATCTCCACATTGCAAGGTGCAATTCTGAAATTTTTTGCTTTTTCCTGCTAATCCTAGCATGATAAAGAAGATTCAAAGAGAGTGAGATGCCAGCTCCTTTCATTCAGTCAGTAGCTTCAAACATTTCTGGTATATGAAAAACATGTTTTTCAATGGCAAAAATCAATGAATATTGTAAATGCACAAACAGTAATATCTCCACATTGCAAGGTGCAATTCTGAAATTTTTTGCTTTTTCCTGTTAATCCTAGCATGATAAAGAAGATTCAAAGAGAGTGAGATGCCAGCTCCTTTCATTCAGTCAGTAGCTTCAAACATTTCTGGTATATGAAAAACATGTTTTTCAATGGCAAAAATCAATGAATATTGTAAATGCACAAACAGTAATATCTCCACATTGCAAGGTGCAATTCTGAAATTTTTTGCTTTTTCCTGCTAATCCTAGCATGATAAAGAAGATTCAAAGAGAGTGAGATGCCAGCTCCTTTCATTCAGTCAGTAGCTTCAAACATTTCTGGTATATGAAAAACATGTTTTTCAATGGCAAAAATCAATGAATATTGTAAATGCACAAACAGTAATATCTCCACATTGCACGGTGCAATTCTGAAATTTTTAGCTTTTTCCTGTTAATCCTAGCATGATAAAGAAGATTCAAAGAGAGTGAGATGCCAGCTCCTTTCATTCAGTCAGTAGCTTCAAACATTTCTGGTATATGAAAAACATGTTTTTCAATGGCAAAAATCAATGAATATTGTAAATGCACAAACAGTAATATCTCCACATTGCAAGGTGCAATTCTGAAATTTTTTGCTTTTTCCTGCTAATCCTAGCATGATAAAGAAGATTCAAAGAGAGTGAGATGCCAGCTCCTTTCATTCAGTCAGTAGCTTCAAACATTTCTGGTATATGAAAAACATGTTTTTCAATGGCAAAAATCAATGAATATTGTAAATGCACAAACAGTAATATCTCAACATTGCACGGTGCAATTCTGAAATTTTTAGCTTTTTCCTGTTAATCCTAGCATGATAAAGAAGATTCAAAGAGAGTGAGATGCCAGCTCCTTTCATTCAGTCAGTAGCTTCAAACATTTCTGGTATATGAAAAACATGTTTTTCAATGGCAAAAATCAATGAATATTGTAAATGCACAAACAGTAATATCTCCACATTGCAAGGTGCAATTCTGAAATTTTTTGCTTTTTCCTGTTAATCCTAGCATGATAAAGAAGATTCAAAGAGAGTGAGATGCCAGCTCCTTTCATTCAGTCAGTAGCTTCAAACATTTCTGGTATATGAAAAACATGTTTTTCAATGGCAAAAATCAATGAATATTGTAAATGCACAAACAGTAATATCTCCACATTGCAAGGTGCAATTCTGAAATTTTTTGCTTTTTCCTGCTAATCCTAGCATGATAAAGAAGATTCAAAGAGAGTGAGATGCCAGCTCCTTTCATTCAGTCAGTAGCTTCAAACATTTCTGGTATATGAAAAACATGTTTTTCAATGGCAAAAATCAATGAATATTGTAAATGCACAAACAGTAATATCTCCACATTGCACGGTGCAATTCTGAAATTTTTAGCTTTTTCCTGTTAATCCTAGCATGATAAAGAAGATTCAAAGAGAGTGAGATGCCAGCTCCTTTCATTCAGTCAGTAGCTTCAAACATTTCTGGTATATGAAAAACATGTTTTTCAATGGCAAAAATCAATGAATATTGTAAATGCACAAACAGTAATATCTCCACATTGCAAGGTGCAATTCTGAAATTTTTTGCTTTTTCCTGCTAATCCTAGCATGATAAAGAAGATTCAAAGAGAGTGAGATGCCAGCTCCTTTCATTCAGTCAGTAGCTTCAAACATTTCTGGTATATGAAAAACATGTTTTTCAATGGCAAAAATCAATGAATATTGTAAATGCACAAACAGTAATATCTCCACATTGCACGGTGCAATTCTGAAATTTTTAGCTTTTTCCTGTTAATCCTAGCATGATAAAGAAGATTCAAAGAGAGTGAGATGCCAGCTCCTTTCATTCAGTCAGTAGCTTCAAACATTTCTGGTATATGAAAAACATGTTTTTCAATGGCAAAAATCAATGAATATTGTAAATGCACAAACAGTAATATCTCCACATTGCAAGGTGCAATTCTGAAATTTTTTGCTTTTTCCTGTTAATCCTAGCATGATAAAGAAGATTCAAAGAGAGTGAGATGCCAGCTCCTTTCATTCAGTCAGTAGCTTCAAACATTTCTGGTATATGAAAAACATGTTTTTCAATGGCAAAAATCAATGAATATTGTAAATGCACAAACAGTAATATCTCCACATTGCACGGTGCAATTCTGAAATTTTTAGCTTTTTCCTGTTAATCCTAGCATGATAAAGAAGATTCAAAGAGAGTGAGATGCCAGCTCCTTTCATTCAGTCAGTAGCTTCAAACATTTCTGGTATATGAAAAACATGTTTTTCAATGGCAAAAATCAATGAATATTGTAAATGCACAAACAGTAATATCTCCACATTGCAAGGTGCAATTCTGAAATTTTTTGCTTTTTCCTGCTAATCCTAGCATGATAAAGAAGATTCAAAGAGAGTGAGATGCCAGCTCCTTTCATTCAGTCAGTAGCTACAAACATTTCTGGTATATGAAAAACATGTTTTTCAATGGCAAAAATCAATGAATATTGTAAATGCACAAACAGTAATATCTCCACATTGCACGGTGCAATTCTGAAATTTTTAGCTTTTTCCTGTTAATCCTAGCATGGTAAAGAAGATTCAAAGAGAGTGAGATGCCAGCTCCTTTCATTCAGTCAGTAGCTTCAAACATTTCTGGTATATGAAAAACATGTTTTTCAATGGCAAAAATCAATGAATATTGTAAATGCACAAACAGTAATTTCTCCGCATTGCAAGGTGCAAGTCTGAAATTTTTTGCTTTTTCCTGCTCCTCTTAGCATGATAAAGAAGATTCAAAGAGAGTGAGATGCCAGCTACTTTCATTCAGTCAGTAGCTTCAATCATTTCTGGACGTTTTTCAATGGTAAAAATCAATGAATATTGTAAATGCACAAACAGTAATTTCTCCGCATTGCAAGGTGCAATTCTGAAATTTTTTGCTTTTTCCTGCTCCTCTTAGCATGATAAAGAAGATTCAAAGAGAGTGAGATGTCAGCTCCTTTCATTCAGTCAGTAGCTTCAAACATTTCTGGTATATGAATAACATGATGTTTTTCAATGGCAAAAATCAATGAATATTGTAAATGCACAAACAGTAATTTCTCCGCATTGCAAGGTGCAATTCTGAAATTTTTTGCTTTTTCCTGCTCCTCTTAGCATGATAAAGAAGATTCAAAGAGAGTGAGATGCCAGCTCCTTTCGTTCAGTCAGTAGCTTCAATCATTTCTGGACGTTTTTCAATGGCAAAAATCATTGAATATTATAAATGCACAAACAGTAATTTCTCCACATTGCAAGGTGCAATTCTGAAATTTTTTGCTTTTTCCCGCTCCTCTTAGCATGATAAAGAAGATTCAAAGAGAGTGAGGTGCCAGCTCCTTTCATTCAGTCAGTAGCTTCAAACATTTCTGGTATATGAATAACATGTTTTTCAATGGCAAAAATCAATGAATATTGTAAATGCACAAACAGTAATTTCTCCGCATTGCAAGGTGCAATTCTGAAATTTTTTGCTTTTTCCTGCTCCTCTTAGCATGATAAAGAAGATTCAAAGAGAGTGAGATGCCAGCTCCTTTCATTCAGTCAGTAGCTTCAATCATTTCTGGACGTTTTTCAATGGCAAAAATCAATGAATATTGTAAATGCACAAACAGTAATTTCTCCGCATTGCAAGGTGCAATTCTGAAATTTTTTGCTTTTTCCTGCTCCTCTTAGCATGATAAAGAAGATTCAAAGAGAGTGAGATGTCAGCTCCTTTCATTCAGTCAGTAGCTTCAAACATTTCTGGTATATGAATAACATGATGTTTTTCAATGGCAAAAATCAATGAATATTGTAAATGCACAAACAGTAATTTCTCCGCATTGCAAGCTGCAATTCTGAAATTTTTTGCTTTTTCCTGCTCCTCTTAGCATGATAAAGAAGATTCAAAGAGAGTGAGATGCCAGCTCCTTTCATTCAGTCAGTAGCTTCAATCATTTCTGGATGTTTTTCAATGGCAAAAATCGATGAATATTGTAAATGCACAAACAGTAATTTCTCCGCATTGCAAGGTGCAATTCTGAAATTTTTTGCTTTTTCCTGCTCCTCTTAGCATGATAAAGAAGATTCAAAGAGAGTGAGATGCCAGCTCCTTTCGTTCAGTCAGTAGCTTCAATCATTTCTGGACGTTTTTCAATGGCAAAAATCATTGAATATTATAAATGCAAAAACAGTAATTTCTCCGCATTGCAAGGTGCAATTCTGAAATTTTTTGCTTTTTCCTGTTAATCCTAGCATGATAAAGAAGATTCAAAGAGAGTGAGATGCCAGCTCCTTTCATTCAGTCAGTAGCTTCAAACATTTCTGGTATATGAAAAACATGTTTTTCAATGGCAAAAATCAATGAATATTGTAAATGCACAAACAGTAATATCTCCACATTGCACGGTGCAATTCTGAAATTTTTAGCTTTTTCCTGTTAATCCTAGCATGATAAAGAAGATTCAAAGAGAGTGAGATGCCAGCTCCTTTCATTCAGTCAGTAGCTTCAAACATTTCTGGTATATGAAAAACATGTTTTTCAATGGCAAAAATCAATGAATATTGTAAATGCACAAACAGTAATATCTCCACATTGCAAGGTGCAATTCTGAAATTTTTTGCTTTTTCCTGTTAATCCTAGCATGATAAAGAAGATTCAAAGAGAGTGAGATGCCAGCTCCTTTCATTCAGTCAGTAGCTTCAAACATTTCTGGTATATGAAAAACATGTTTTTCAATGGCAAAAATCAATGAATATTGTAAATGCACAAACAGTAATATCTCCACATTGCACGGTGCAATTCTGAAATTTTTAGCTTTTTCCTGTTAATCCTAGCATGATAAAGAAGATTCAAAGAGAGTGAGATGCCAGCTCCTTTCATTCAGTCAGTAGCTTCAAACATTTCTGGTATATGAAAAACATGTTTTTCAATGGCAAAAATCAATGAATATTGTAAATGCACAAACAGTAATATCTCCACATTGCAAGGTGCAATTCTGAAATTTTTTGCTTTTTCCTGCTAATCCTAGCATGATAAAGAAGATTCAAAGAGAGTGAGATGCCAGCTCCTTTCATTCAGTCAGTAGCTTCAAACATTTCTGGTATATGAAAAACATGTTTTTCAATGGCAAAAATCAATGAATATTGTAAATGCACAAACAGTAATATCTCCACATTGCACGGTGCAATTCTGAAATTTTTAGCTTTTTCCTGTTAATCCTAGCATGATAAAGAAGATTCAAAGAGAGTGAGATGCCAGCTCCTTTCATTCAGTCAGTAGCTTCAAACATTTCTGGTATATGAAAAACATGTTTTTCAATGGCAAAAATCAATGAATATTGTAAATGCACAAACAGTAATATCTCCACATTGCAAGGTGCAATTCTGAAATTTTTTGCTTTTTCCTGTTAATCCTAGCATTGATAAAGAAGATTCAAAGAGAGTGAGATGCCAGCTCCTTTCATTCAGTCAGTAGCTTCAAACATTTCTGGTATATGAAAAACATGTTTTTCAATGGCAAAAATCAATGAATATTGTAAATGCACAAACAGTAATATCTCCACATTGCAAGGTGCAATTCTGAAATTTTTTGCTTTTTCCTGCTAATCCTAGCATGATAAAGAAGATTCAAAGAGAGTGAGATGCCAGCTCCTTTCATTCAGTCAGTAGCTTCAAACATTTCTGGTATATGAAAAACATGTTTTTCAATGGCAAAAATCAATGAATATTGTAAATGCACAAACAGTAATATCTCCACATTGCACGGTGCAATTCTGAAATTTTTAGCTTTTTCCTGTTAATCCTAGCATGATAAAGAAGATTCAAAGAGAGTGAGATGCCAGCTCCTTTCATTCAGTCAGTAGCTTCAAACATTTCTGGTATATGAAAAACATGTTTTTCAATGGCAAAAATCAATGAATATTGTAAATGCACAAACAGTAATATCTCCACATTGCAAGGTGCAATTCTGAAATTTTTTGCTTTTTCCTGCTAATCCTAGCATGATAAAGAAGATTCAAAGAGAGTGAGATGCCAGCTCCTTTCATTCAGTCAGTAGCTTCAAACATTTCTGGTATATGAAAAACATGTTTTTCAATGGCAAAAATCAATGAATATTGTAAATTCACAAACAGTAATATCTCAACATTGCACGGTGCAATTCTGAAATTTTTAGCTTTTTCCTGTTAATCCTAGCATGATAAAGAAGATTCAAAGAGAGTGAGATGCCAGCTCCTTTCATTCAGTCAGTAGCTTCAAACATTTCTGGTATATGAAAAACATGTTTTTCAATGGCAAAAATCAATGAATATTGTAAATGCACAAACAGTAATATCTCCACATTGCAAGGTGCAATTCTGAAATTTTTTGCTTTTTCCTGTTAATCCTAGCATGATAAAGAAGATTCAAAGAGAGTGAGATGCCAGCTCCTTTCATTCAGTCAGTAGCTTCAAACATTTCTGGTATATGAAAAACATGTTTTTCAATGGCAAAAATCAATGAATATTGTAAATGCACAAACAGTAATATCTCCACATTGCAAGGTGCAATTCTGAAATTTTTTGCTTTTTCCTGCTAATCCTAGCATGATAAAGAAGATTCAAAGAGAGTGAGATGCCAGCTCCTTTCATTCAGTCAGTAGCTTCAAACATTTCTGGTATATGAAAAACATGTTTTTCAATGGCAAAAATCAATGAATATTGTAAATGCACAAACAGTAATATCTCCACATTGCACGGTGCAATTCTGAAATTTTTAGCTTTTTCCTGTTAATCCTAGCATGATAAAGAAGATTCAAAGAGAGTGAGATGCCAGCTCCTTTCATTCAGTCAGTAGCTTCAAACATTTCTGGTATATGAAAAACATGTTTTTCAATGGCAAAAATCAATGAATATTGTAAATGCACAAACAGTAATATCTCCACATTGCAAGGTGCAATTCTGAAATTTTTTGCTTTTTCCTGCTAATCCTAGCATGATAAAGAAGATTCAAAGAGAGTGAGATGCCAGCTCCTTTCATTCAGTCAGTAGCTTCAAACATTTCTGGTATATGAAAAACATGTTTTTCAATGGCAAAAATCAATGAATATTGTAAATGCACAAACAGTAATATCTCCACATTGCAAGGTGCAATTCTGAAATTTTTTGCTTTTTCCTGTTAATCCTAGCATGATAAAGAAGATTCAAAGAGAGTGAGATGCCAGCTCCTTTCATTCAGTCAGTAGCTTCAAACATTTCTGGTATATGAAAAACATGTTTTTCAATGGCAAAAATCAATGAATATTGTAAATGCACAAACAGTAATATCTCCACATTGCAAGGTGCAATTCTGAAATTTTTTGCTTTTTCCTGCTAATCCTAGCATGATAAAGAAGATTCAAAGAGAGTGAGATGCCAGCTCCTTTCATTCAGTCAGTAGCTTCAAACATTTCTGGTATATGAAAAACATGTTTTTCAATGGCAAAAATCAATGAATATTGTAAATGCACAAACAGTAATATCTCCACATTGCAAGGTGCAATTCTGAAATTTTTTGCTTTTTCCTGCTAATCCTAGCATGATAAAGAAGATTCAAAGAGAGTGAGATGCCAGCTCCTTTCATTCAGTCAGTAGCTTCAAACATTTCTGGTATATGAAAAACATGTTTTTCAATGGCAAAAATCAATGAATATTGTAAATGCACAAACAGTAATATCTCAACATTGCACGGTGCAATTCTGAAATTTTTAGCTTTTTCCTGTTAATCCTAGCATGATAAAGAAGATTCAAAGAGAGTGAGATGCCAGCTCCTTTCATTCAGTCAGTAGCTTCAAACATTTCTGGTATATGAAAAACATGTTTTTCAATGGCAAAAATCAATGAATATTGTAAATGCACAAACAGTAATATCTCCACATTGCAAGGTGCAATTCTGAAATTTTTTGCTTTTTCCTGTTAATCCTAGCATGATAAAGAAGATTCAAAGAGAGTGAGATGCCAGCTCCTTTCATTCAGTCAGTAGCTTCAAACATTTCTGGTATATGAAAAACATGTTTTTCAATGGCAAAAATCAATGAATATTGTAAATGCACAAACAGTAATATCTCCACATTGCAAGGTGCAATTCTGAAATTTTTTGCTTTTTCCTGCTAATCCTAGCATGATAAAGAAGATTCAAAGAGAGTGAGATGCCAGCTCCTTTCATTCAGTCAGTAGCTTCAAACATTTCTGGTATATGAAAAACATGTTTTTCAATGGCAAAAATCAATGAATATTGTAAATGCACAAACAGTAATATCTCCACATTGCACGGTGCAATTCTGAAATTTTTAGCTTTTTCCTGTTAATCCTAGCATGATAAAGAAGATTCAAAGAGAGTGAGATGCCAGCTCCTTTCATTCAGTCAGTAGCTTCAAACATTTCTGGTATATGAAAAACATGTTTTTCAATGGCAAAAATCAATGAATATTGTAAATGCACAAACAGTAATATCTCCACATTGCAAGGTGCAATTCTGAAATTTTTTGCTTTTTCCTGCTAATCCTAGCATGATAAAGAAGATTCAAAGAGAGTGAGATGCCAGCTCCTTTCATTCAGTCAGTAGCTTCAAACATTTCTGGTATATGAAAAACATGTTTTTCAATGGCAAAAATCAATGAATATTGTAAATGCACAAACAGTAATATCTCCACATTGCACGGTGCAATTCTGAAATTTTTAGCTTTTTCCTGTTAATCCTAGCATGATAAAGAAGATTCAAAGAGAGTGAGATGCCAGCTCCTTTCATTCAGTCAGTAGCTTCAAACATTTCTGGTATATGAAAAACATGTTTTTCAATGGCAAAAATCAATGAATATTGTAAATGCACAAACAGTAATATCTCCACATTGCAAGGTGCAATTCTGAAATTTTTTGCTTTTTCCTGCTAATCCTAGCATGATAAAGAAGATTCAAAGAGAGTGAGATGCCAGCTCCTTTCATTCAGTCAGTAGCTTCAAACATTTCTGGTATATGAAAAACATGTTTTTCAATGGCAAAAATCAATGAATATTGTAAATGCACAAACAGTAATATCTCCACATTGCACGGTGCAATTATGAAATTTTTAGCTTTTTCCTGTTAATCCTAGCATGATAAAGAAGATTCAAAGAGAGTGAGATGCCAGCTCCTTTCATTCAGTCAGTAGCTTCAAACATTTCTGGTATATGAAAAACATGTTTTTCAATGGCAAAAATCAATGAATATTGTAAATGCACAAACAGTAATATCTCCACATTGCAAGGTGCAATTCTGAAATTTTTTGCTTTTTCCTGCTAATCCTAGCATGATAAAGAAGATTCAAAGAGAGTGAGATGCCAGCTCCTTTCATTCAGTCAGTAGCTTCAAACATTTCTGGTATATGAAAAACATGTTTTTCAATGGCAAAAATCAATGAATATTGTAAATGCACAAACAGTAATATCTCCACATTGCACGGTGCAATTCTGAAATTTTTAGCTTTTTCCTGTTAATCCTAGCATGATAAAGAAGATTCAAAGAGAGTGAGATGCCAGCTCCTTTCATTCAGTCAGTAGCTTCAAACATTTCTGGTATATGAAAAACATGTTTTTCAATGGCAAAAATCAATGAATATTGTAAATGCACAAACAGTAATATCTCCACATTGCAAGGTGCAATTCTGAAATTTTTTGCTTTTTCCTGTTAATCCTAGCATGATAAAGAAGATTCAAAGAGAGTGAGATGCCAGCTCCTTTCATTCAGTCAGTAGCTTCAAACATTTCTGGTATATGAAAAACATGTTTTTCAATGGCAAAAATCAATGAATATTGTAAATGCACAAACAGTAATATCTCCACATTGCAAGGTGCAATTCTGAAATTTTTTGCTTTTTCCTGCTAATCCTAGCATGATAAAGAAGATTCAAAGAGAGTGAGATGCCAGCTCCTTTCATTCAGTCAGTAGCTTCAAACATTTCTGGTATATGAAAAACATGTTTTTCAATGGCAAAAATCAATGAATATTGTAAATGCACAAACAGTAATATCTCCACATTGCACGGTGCAATTCTGAAATTTTTAGCTTTTTCCTGTTAATCCTAGCATGATAAAGAAGATTCAAAGAGAGTGAGATGCCAGCTCCTTTCATTCAGTCAGTAGCTTCAAACATTTCTGGTATATGAAAAACATGTTTTTCAATGGCAAAAATCAATGAATATTGTAAATGCACAAACAGTAATATCTCCACATTGCAAGGTGCAATTCTGAAATTTTTTGCTTTTTCCTGCTAATCCTAGCATGATAAAGAAGATTCAAAGAGAGTGAGATGCCAGCTCCTTTCATTCAGTCAGTAGCTTCAAACATTTCTGGTATATGAAAAACATGTTTTTCAATGGCAAAAATCAATGAATATTGTAAATGCACAAACAGTAATATCTCCACATTGCACGGTGCAATTATGAAATTTTTAGCTTTTTCCTGTTAATCCTAGCATGATAAAGAAGATTCAAAGAGAGTGAGATGCCAGCTCCTTTCATTCAGTCAGTAGCTTCAAACATTTCTGGTATATGAAAAACATGTTTTTCAATGGCAAAAATCAATGAATATTGTAAATGCACAAACAGTAATATCTCCACATTGCAAGGTGCAATTCTGAAATTTTTTGCTTTTTCCTGCTAATCCTAGCATGATAAAGAAGATTCAAAGAGAGTGAGATGCCAGCTCCTTTCATTCAGTCAGTAGCTTCAAACATTTCTGGTATATGAAAAACATGTTTTTCAATGGCAAAAATCAATGAATATTGTAAATGCACAAACAGTAGTATCTCAACATTGCACGGTGCAATTCTGAAATTTTTAGCTTTTTCCTGTTAATCCTAGCATGATAAAGAAGATTCAAAGAGAGTGAGATGCCAGCTCCTTTCATTCAGTCAGTAGCTTCAAACATTTCTGGTATATGAAAAACATGTTTTTCAATGGCAAAAATCAATGAATATTGTAAATGCACAAACAGTAATATCTCCACGTTGCAAGGTGCAATTCTGAAATGTTTTGCTTTTTCCTGTTAATCCTAGCATGATAAAGAAGATTCAAAGAGAGTGAGATGCCAGCTCCTTTCATTCAGTCAGTAGCTTCAAACATTTCTGGTATATGAAAAACATGTTTTTCAATGGCAAAAATCAATGAATATTGTAAATGCACAAACAGTAATATCTCCACATTGCAAGGTGCAATTCTGAAATTTTTTGCTTTTTCCTGCTAATCCTAGCATGATAAAGAAGATTCAAAGAGAGTGAGATGCCAGCTCCTTTCATTCAGTCAGTAGCTTCAAACATTTCTGGTATATGAAAAACATGTTTTTCAATGGCAAAAATCAATGAATATTGTAAATGCACAAACAGTAATATCTCCACATTGCACGGTGCAATTCTGAAATTTTTAGCTTTTTCCTGTTAATCCTAGCATGATAAAGAAGATTCAAAGAGAGTGAGATGCCAGCTCCTTTCATTCAGTCAGTAGCTTCAAACATTTCTGGTATATGAAAAACATGTTTTTCAATGGCAAAAATCAATGAATATTGTAAATGCACAAACAGTAATATCTCCACATTGCAAGGTGCAATTCTGAAATTTTTTGCTTTTTCCTGCTAATCCTAGCATGCTACTGACTGAATGAAAGGAGCTGGCATCTCACTCTCTTTGAATCTTCTTTATCATGCTAAGAGGAGCAGGAAAAAGCAAAAAATTTCAGAATTGCACCTTGCAATGCGGAGAAATTACTGTTTGTGCATTTACAATATTCATTGATTTTTGCCATTGAAAAACATCATGTTATTCATATACCAGAAATGTTTGAAGCTACTGACTGAATGAAAGGAGCTGACATCTCACTCTCTTTGAATCTTCTTTATCATGCTAAGAGGAGCAGGAAAAAGCAAAAAATTTCAGAATTGCACCTTGCAATGCGGAGAAATTGCTGTTTGTGCATTTACAATATTCATTGATTTTTGCCATTGAAAAACGTCCAGAAATGATTGAAGCTACTGACTGAATGAAAGGAGCTGGCATCTCACTCTCTTTGAATCTTCTTTATCATGCTAAGAGGAGCAGGAAAAAGCAAAAAATTTCAGAATTGCACCTTGCAATGCGGAGAAATTACTGTTTGTGCATTTACAATATTCATTGATTTTTGCCATTGAAAAACATGTTATTCATATACCAGAAATGTTTGAAGCTACTGACTGAATGAAAGGAGCTGGCACCTCACTCTCTTTGAATCTTCTTTATCATGCTAAGAGGAGCGGGAAAAAGCAAAAAATTTCAGAATTGCACCTTGCAATGCGGAGAAATTACTGTTTGTGCATTTACAATATTCATTGATTTTTGCCATTGAAAAACGTCCAGAAATGATTGAAGGTACTGACTGAATGAAAGGAGCTGGCATCTCACTCTCTTTGAATCTTCTTTATCATGCTAAGAGGAGCAGGAAAAAGCAAAAAATTTCAGACTTGCACCTTGCAATGCGGAGAAATTACTGTTTGTGCATTTACAATATTCATTGATTTTTGCCATTGAAAAACATCATGTTATTCATATACCAGAAATGTTTGAAGCTACTGACTGAATGAAAGGAACTGGCATCTCACTCTCTTTGAATCTTCTTTATCATGCTAAGAGGAGCAGGAAAAAGCAAAAAATTTCAGAATTGCACCTTGCAATGCGGAGAAATTACTGTTTGTGCATTTACAATATTCATTGATTTTTGCCATTGAAAAACATCATGTTATTCATATACCAGAAATGTTTGAAGCTACTGACTGAATGAAAGGAGCTGGCATCTCACTCTCTTTGAATCTTCTTTATCATGCTAAGAGGAGCAGGAAAAAGCAAAAAATTTCAGAATTGCACCTTGCAATGTGGAGAAATTACTGTTTGTGCATTTACAATATTCATTGATTTTTACCATTGAAAAACGTCCAGAAATGATTGAAGCTACTGACTGAATGAAAGTAGCTGGCATCTCACTCTCTTTGAATCTTCTTTATCATGCTAAGAGGAGCAGGAAAAAGCAAAAAATTTCAGACTTGCACCTTGCAATGCGGAGAAATTACTGTTTGTGCATTTACAATATTCATTGATTTTTGCCATTGAAAAACATCATGTTATTCATATACCAGAAATGTTTGAAGCTACTGACTGAATGAAAGGATCTGGCATCTCACTCTCTTTGAATCTTCTTTATCATGCTAAGAGGAGCAGGAAAAAGCAAAAAATTTCAGAATTGCTCCTTGCAATGCGGAGAAATTACTGTTTGTGCATTTACAATATTCATTGATTTTTGCCATTGAAAAACATCATGTTATTCATATACCAGAAATGATTGAAGCTACTGACTGAATGAAAGGAGCTGGCATCTCACTCTCTTTGAATCTTCTTTATCATGCTAAGAGGAGCAGGAAAAAGTAAAAAATTTCAGAATTGCACCTTGCAATGCGGAGAAATTACTGTTTGTGCATTTATAATATTCAATGATTTTTGCCATTGAAAAACGTCCAGAAATGATTGAAGCTACTGACTGAACGAAAGGAGCTGGCATCTCACTCTCTTTGAATCTTCTTTATCATGCTAAGAGGAGCAGGAAAAAGCAAAAAATTTCAGAATTGCACCTTGCAATGCGGAGAAATTACTGTTTGTGCATTTACAATATTCATTGATTTTTGCCATTGAAAAACATCCAGAAATGATTGAAGCTACTGACTGAATGCAAGGAGCTGGCATCTCACTCTCTTTGAATCTTCTTTATCATGCTAAGAGGAGCAGGAAAAAGCAAAAAAATTCAGAATTGCACCTTGCAATGCGGAGAAATTACTGTTTGTGCATTTACAATATTCATTGATTTTTGCCATTGAAAAACATCATGTTATTCATATTCCAGAAATGTTTGAAGCTACTGACTGAATGAAAGGAGCTGACATCTCACTCTCTTTGAATCTTCTTTATCATGCTAAGAGGAGCAGGAAAAAGCAAAAAATTTCAGAATTGCACCTTGCAATGCGGAGAAATTACTGTTTGTGCATTTACAATATTCATTGATTTTTGCCATTGAAAAACGTCCAGAAATGATTGAAGCTACTGACTGAATGAAAGGAGCTGGCATCTCACTCTCTTTGAATCTTCTTTATCATGCTAAGAGGAGCAGGAAAAAGCAAAAAATTTCAGAATTGCACCTTGCAATGCGGAGAAATTACTGTTTGTGCATTTACAATATTCATTGATTTTTGCCATTGAAAAACATGTTATTCATATACCAGAAATGTTTGAAGCTACTGACTGAATGAAAGGAGCTGGCACCTCACTCTCTTTGAATCTTCTTTATCATGCTAAGAGGAGCGGGAAAAAGCAAAAAATTTCAGAATTGCACCTTGCAATGCGGAGAAATTACTGTTTGTGCATTTATAATATTCAATGATTTTTGCCATTGAAAAACGTCCAGAAATGATTGAAGCTACTGACTGAACGAAAGGAGCTGGCATCTCACTCTCTTTGAATCTTCTTTATCATGCTAAGAGGAGCAGGAAAAAGCAAAAAATTTCAGAATTGCACCTTGCAATGCGGAGAAATTACTGTTTGTGCATTTACAATATTCATTGATTTTTGCCATTGAAAAACATCCAGAAATGATTGAAGCTACTGACTGAATGAAAGGAGCTGGCATCTCACTCTCTTTGAATCTTCTTTATCATGCTAAGAGGAGCAGGAAAAAGCAAAAAATTTCAGAATTGCACCTTGCAATGCGGAGAAATTACTGTTTGTGCATTTACAATATTCATTGATTTTTGCCATTTAAAAACATCATGTTATTCATATACCAGAAATGTTTGAAGCTACTGACTGAATGAAAGGAGCTGGCATCTCACTCTCTTTGAATCTTCTTTATCATGCTAAGAGGAGCAGGAAAAAGCAAAAAATTTCAGAATTGCACCTTGCAATGTGGAGAAATTACTGTTTGTGCATTTACAATATTCATTGATTTTTACCATTGAAAAACGTCCAGAAATGATTGAAGCTACTGACTGAATGAAAGTAGCTGGCATCTCACTCTCTTTGAATCTTCTTTATCATGCTAAGAGGAGCAGGAAAAAGCAAAAAATTTCAGACTTGCACCTTGCAATGCGGAGAAATTACTGTTTGTGCATTTACAATATTCATTGATTTTTGCCATTGAAAAACATCATGTTATTCATATACCAGAAATGTTTGAAGCTACTGACTGAATGAAAGGAGCTGGCATCTCACTCTCTTTGAATCTTCTTTATCATGCTAAGAGGAGCAGGAAAAAGCAAAAAATTTCAGAATTGCACCTTGCAATGCGGAGAAAATACTGTTTGTGCATTTACAATATTCATTGATTTTTGCCATTGAAAAACATCATGTTATTCATATACCAGAAATGATTGAAGCTACTGACTGAATGAAAGGAGCTGGCATCTCACTCTCTTTGAATCTTCTTTATCATGCTAAGAGGAGCAGGAAAAAGTAAAAAATTTCAGAATTGCACCTTGCAATGCGGAGAAATTACTGTTTGTGCATTTATAATATTCAATGATTTTTGCCATTGAAAAACGTCCAGAAATGATTGAAGGTACTGACTGAATGAAAGGAGCTGGCATCTCACTCTCTTTGAATCTTCTTTATCATGCTAAGAGGAGCAGGAAAAAGCAAAAAATTTCAGACTTGCACCTTGCAATGCGGAGAAATTACTGTTTGTGCATTTACAATATTCATTGATTTTTGCCATTGAAAAACATCATGTTATTCATATACCAGAAATGTTTGAAGCTACTGACTGAATGAAAGGAGCTGGCATCTCACTCTCTTTGAATCTTCTTTATCATGCTAAGAGGAGCAGGAAAAAGCAAAAAATTTCAGAATTGCACCTTGCAATGCGGAGAAATTACTGTTTGTGCATTTACAATATTCATTGATTTTTGCCATTGAAAAACATCATGTTATTCATATACCAGAAATGTTTGAAGCTACTGACTGAATGAAAGGAGCTGGCATCTCACTCTCTTTGAATCTTCTTTATCATGCTAAGAGGAGCAGGAAAAAGCAAAAAATTTCAGAATTGCACCTTGCAATGTGGAGAAATTACTGTTTGTGCATTTACAATATTCATTGATTTTTACCATTGAAAAACGTCCAGAAATGATTGAAGCTACTGACTGAATGAAAGTAGCTGGCATCTCACTCTCTTTGAATCTTCTTTATCATGCTAAGAGGAGCAGGAAAAAGCAAAAAATTTCAGACTTGCACCTTGCAATGCGGAGAAATTACTGTTTGTGCATTTACAATATTCATTGATTTTTGCCATTGAAAAACATCATGTTATTCATATACCAGAAATGTTTGAAGCTACTGACTGAATGAAAGGAGCTGGCATCTCACTCTCTTTGAATCTTCTTTATCATGCTAAGAGGAGCAGGAAAAAGCAAAAAATTTCAGAATTGCACCTTGCAATGCGGAGAAATTACTGTTTGTGCATTTACAATATTCATTGATTTTTGCCATTGAAAAACATCATGTTATTCATATACCAGAAATGATTGAAGCTACTGACTGAATGAAAGGAGCTGGCATCTCACTCTCTTTGAATCTTCTTTATCATGCTAAGAGGAGCAGGAAAAAGTAAAAAATTTCAGAATTGCACCTTGCAATGCGGAGAAATTACTGTTTGTGCATTTATAATATTCAATGATTTTTCCATTGAAAAACGTCCAGAAATGATTGAAGCTACTGACTGAACGAAAGGAGCTGGCATCTCACTCTCTTTGAATCTTCTTTATCATGCTAAGAGGAGCAGGAAAAAGCAAAAAATTTCAGAATTGCACCTTGCAATGCGGAGAAATTACTGTTTGTGCATTTACAATATTCATTGATTTTTGCCATTGAAAAACATCCAGAAATGATTGAAGCTACTGACTGAATGCAAGGAGCTGGCATCTCACTCTCTTTGAATCTTCTTTATCATGCTAAGAGGAGCAGGAAAAAGCAAAAAATTTCAGAATTGCACCTTGCAATGCGGAGAAATTACTGTTTGTGCATTTACAATATTCATTGATTTTTGCCATTGAAAAACATCATGTTATTCATATTCCAGAAATGTTTGAAGCTACTGACTGAATGAAAGGAGCTGACATCTCACTCTCTTTGAATCTTCTTTATCATGCTAAGAGGAGCAGGAAAAAGCAAAAAATTTCAGAATTGCACCTTGCAATGCGGAGAAATTACTGTTTGTGCATTTACAATATTCATTGATTTTTGCCATTGAAAAACGTCCAGAAATGATTGAAGCTACTGACTGAATGAAAGGAGCTGGCATCTCACTCTCTTTGAATCTTCTTTATCATGCTAAGAGGAGCAGGAAAAAGCAAAAAATTTCAGAATTGCACCTTGCAATGCGGAGAAATTACTGTTTGTGCATTTACAATATTCATTGATTTTTGCCATTGAAAAACATGTTATTCATATACCAGAAATGTTTGAAGCTACTGACTGAATGAAAGGAGCTGGCACCTCACTCTCTTTGAATCTTCTTTATCATGCTAAGAGGAGCGGGAAAAAGCAAAAAATTTCAGAATTGCACCTTGCAATGCGGAGAAATTACTGTTTGTGCATTTATAATATTCAATGATTTTTGCCATTGAAAAACGTCCAGAAATGATTGAAGCTACTGACTGAACGAAAGGAGCTGGCATCTCACTCTCTTTGAATCTTCTTTATCATGCTAAGAGGAGCAGGAAAAAGCAAAAAATTTCAGAATTGCACCTTGCAATGCGGAGAAATTACTGTTTGTGCATTTACAATATTCATTGATTTTTGCCATTGAAAAACATCCAGAAATGATTGAAGCTACTGACTGAATGAAAGGAGCTGGCATCTCACTCTCTTTGAATCTTCTTTATCATGCTAAGAGGAGCAGGAAAAAGCAAAAAATTTCAGAATTGCACCTTGCAATGCGGAGAAATTACTGTTTGTGCATTTACAATATTCATTGATTTTTGCCATTGAAAAACATCATGTTATTCATATACCAGAAATGTTTGAAGCTACTGACTGAATGAAAGGAGCTGGCATCTCACTCTCTTTGAATCTTCTTTATCATGCTAAGAGGAGCAGGAAAAAGCAAAAAATTTCAGAATTGCACCTTGCAATGTGGAGAAATTACTGTTTGTGCATTTACAATATTCATTGATTTTTACCATTGAAAAACGTCCAGAAATGATTGAAGCTACTGACTGAATGAAAGTAGCTGGCATCTCACTCTCTTTGAATCTTCTTTATCATGCTAAGAGGAGCAGGAAAAAGCAAAAAATTTCAGACTTGCACCTTGCAATGCGGAGAAATTACTGTTTGTGCATTTACAATATTCATTGATTTTTGCCATTGAAAAACATCATGTTATTCATATACCAGAAATGTTTGAAGCTACTGACTGAATGAAAGGAGCTGGCATCTCACTCTCTTTGAATCTTCTTTATCATGCTAAGAGGAGCAGGAAAAAGCAAAAAATTTCAGAATTGCACCTTGCAATGCGGAGAAATTACTGTTTGTGCATTTACAATATTCATTGATTTTTGCCATTGAAAAACATCATGTTATTCATATACCAGAAATGATTGAAGCTACTGACTGAATGAAAGGAGCTGGCATCTCACTCTCTTTGAATCTTCTTTATCATGCTAAGAGGAGCAGGAAAAAGTAAAAAATTTCAGAATTGCACCTTGCAATGCGGAGAAATTACTGTTTGTGCATTTATAATATTCAATGATTTTTGCCATTGAAAAACGTCCAGAAATGATTGAAGCTACTGACTGAACGAAAGGAGCTGGCATCTCACTCTCCTTGAATCTTCTTTATCATGCTAAGAGGAGCAGGAAAAAGCAAAAAATTTCAGAATTGCACCTTGCAATGCGGAGAAATTACTGTTTGTGCATTTACAATATTCATTGATTTTTGCCATTGAAAAACATCCAGAAATGATTGAAGCTACTGACTGAATGAAAGGAGCTGGCATCTCACTCTCTTTGAATCTTCTTTATCATGCTAAGAGGAGCAGGAAAAAGCAAAAAATTTCAGAATTGCACCTTGCAATGCGGAGAAATTACTGTTTGTGCATTTACAATATTCATTGATTTTTGCCATTGAAAAACATCATGTTATTCATATACCAGAAATGTTTGAAGCTACTGACTGAATGAAAGGAGCTGACATCTCACTCTCTTTGAATCTTCTTTATCATGCTAAGAGGAGCAGGAAAAAGCAAAAAATTTCAGAATTGCACCTTGCAATGCGGAGAAATTACTGTTTGTGCATTTACAATATTCATTGATTTTTGCCATTGAAAAACGTCCAGAAATGATTGAAGCTACTGACTGAATGAAAGGAGCTGGCATCTCACTCTCTTTGAATCTTCTTTATCATGCTAAGAGGAGCAGGAAAAAGCAAAAAATTTCAGAATTGCACCTTGCAATGCGGAGAAATTACTGTTTGTGCATTTACAATATTCATTGATTTTTGCCATTGAAAAACATCCAGAAATGATTGAAGCTACTGACTGAATGAAAGGAGCTGGCATCTCACTCTCTTTGAATCTTCTTTATCATGCTAAGAGGAGCAGGAAAAAGCTAAAAATTTCAGAATTGCACCTTGCAATGCGGAGAAATTACTGTTTGTGCATTTACAATATTCATTGATTTTTGCCATTGAAAAACATCATGTTATTCATATACCAGAAATGTTTGAAGCTACTGACTGAATGAAAGGAGCTGACATCTCACTCTCTTTGAATCTTCTTTATCATGCTAAGAGGAGCAGGAAAAAGCAAAAAATTTCAGAATTGCACCTTGCAATGCGGAGAAATTGCTGTTTGTGCATTTACAATATTCATTGATTTTTGCCATTGAAAAACGTCCAGAAATGATTGAAGCTACTGACTGAATGAAAGGAGCTGGCATCTCACTCTCTTTGAATCTTCTTTATCATGCTAAGAGGAGCAGGAAAAAGCAAAAAATTTCAGAATTGCACCTTGCAATGCGGAGAAATTACTGTTTGTGCATTTACAATATTCATTGATTTTTGCCATTGAAAAACATGTTATTCATATACCAGAAATGTTTGAAGCTACTGACTGAATGAAAGGATCTGGCACCTCACTCTCTTTGAATCTTCTTTATCATGCTAAGAGGAGCGGGAAAAAGCAAAAAATTTCAGAATTGCACCTTGCAATGCGGAGAAATTACTGTTTGTGCATTTACAATATTCATTGATTTTTGCCATTGAAAAACGTCCAGAAATGATTGAAGGTACTGACTGAATGAAAGGAGCTGGCATCTCACTCTCTTTGAATCTTCTTTATCATGCTAAGAGGAGCAGGAAAAAGCAAAAAATTTCAGAATTGCACCTTGCAATGCGGAGAAATTACAGTTTGTGCATTTACAATATTCATTGATTTTTGCCATTGAAAAACATCCAGAAATGATTGAAGCTACTGACTGAATGAAAGCAGCTGGCATCTCACTCTCTTTGAATCTTCTTTATCATGCTAAGAGGAGCAGGAAAAAGCAAAAAATTTCAGAATTGCACCTTGCAATGCGGAGAAATTACTGTTTGTGCATTTACAATATTCATTGATTTTTGCCATTGAAAAACATCATGTTATTCATATACCAGAAATGTTTGAAGCTACTGACTGAATGAAAGGAGCTGGCATCTCACTCTCTTTGAATCTTCTTTATCATGCTAAGAGGAGCAGGAAAAAGCAAAAAATTACAGAATTGCACCTTGCAATGTGGAGAAATTACTGTTTGTGCATTTACAATATTCATTGATTTTTACCATTGAAAAACGTCCAGAAATGATTGAAGCTACTGACTGAATGAAAGTAGCTGGCATCTCACTCTCTTTGAATCTTCTTTATCATGCTAAGAGGAGCAGGAAAAAGCAAAAAATTTCAGACTTGCACCTTGCAATGCGGAGAAATTACTGTTTGTGCATATACAATATTCATTGATTTTTGCCATTGAAAAACATCATGTTATTCATATACCAGAAATGATTGAAGCTACTGACTGAATGAAAGGAGCTGGCATCTCACTCTCTTTGAATCTTCTTTATCATGCTAAGAGGAGCAGGAAAAAGTAAAAAAAATTTCAGAATTGCACCTTGCAATGCGGAGAAATTACTGTTTGTGCATTTATAATATTCAATGATTTTTGCCATTGAAAAACGTCCAGAAATGATTGAAGCTACTGACTGAATGAAAGGAGCTGGCATCTCACTCTCTTTGAATCTTCTTTATCATGCTAAGAGGAGCAGGAAAAAGCAAAAAATTTCAGAATTGCACCTTGCAATGCGGAGAAATTACTGTTTGTGCATTTACAATATTCATTGATTTTTGCCATTGAAAAACATCATGTTATTCATATACCAGAAATGTTTGAAGCTACTGACTGAATGAAAGGAGCTGGCATCTCACTCTCTTTGAATCTTCTTTATCATGCTAAGAGGAGCAGGAAAAAGCAAAAAATTTCAGAATTGCACCTTGCAATGCGGAGAAATTACTGTTTGTGCATTTACAATATTCATTGATTTTTGCCATTGAAAAACGTCCAGAAATGATTGAAGTTACTGACTGAATGAAAGGAGCTGGCATCTCACTCTCTTTGAATCTTCTTTATCATGCTAAGAGGAGCAGGAAAAAGCAAAAAATTTCAGAATTGCACCTTGCAATGCGGAGAAATTACTGTTTGTGCATTTACAATATTCATTGGTTTTTGCCATTGAAAAACGTCCAGAAATGATTGAAGCTACTGACTGAATGAAAGGAGCTGGCATCTCACTCTCTTTGAATCTTCTTTATCATGCTAAGAGGAGCAGGAAAAAGCAAAAAATTTCAGAATTGCACCTTGCAATGCGGAGAAATTACAGTTTGTGCATTTACAATATTCATTGATTTTTGCCATTGAAAAACATCCAGAAATGATTGAAGCTACTGACTGAATGAAAGGAGCTGGCATCTCACTCTCTTTGAATCTTCTTTATCATGCTAAGAGGAGCAGGAAAAAGCAAAAAATTTCAGAATTGCACCTTGCAATGCGGAGAAATTACTGTTTGTGCATTTACAATATTCATTGATTTTTGCCATTGAAAAACATCATGTTATTCATATACCAGAAATGTTTGAAGCTACTGACTGAATGAAAGGAGCTGGCATCTCACTCTCTTTGAATCTTCTTTATCATGCTAAGAGGAGCAGGAAAAAGCAAAAAATTTCAGAATTGCACTTTGCAATGTGGAGAAATTACTGTTTGTGCATTTACAATATTCATTGATTTTTACCATTGAAAAACGTCCAGAAATGATTGAAGCTACTGACTGAATGAAAGTAGCTGGCATCTCACTCTCTTTGAATCTTCTTTATCATGCTAAGAGGAGCAGGAAAAAGCAAAAAATTTCAGACTTGCACCTTGCAATGCGGAGAAATTACTGTTTGTGCATTTACAATATTCATTGATTTTTGCCATTGAAAAACATCATGTTATTCATATACCAGAAATGTTTGAAGCTACTGACTGAATGAAAGGAGCTGGCATCTCACTCTCTTTGAATCTTCTTTATCATGCTAAGAGGAGCAGGAAAAAGCAAAAAATTTCAGAATTGCACCTTGCAATGCGGAGAAATTACTGTTTGTGCATTTACAATATTCATTGATTTTTGCCATTGAAAAACATCATGTTATTCATATACCAGAAATGTTTGAAGCTACTGACTGAATGAAAGGAGCTGGCATCTCACTCTCTTTGAATCTTCTTTATCATGCTAAGAGGAGCAGGAAAAAGCAAAAAATTTCAGAATTGCACCTTGCAATGTGGAGAAATTACTGTTTGTGCATTTACAATATTCATTGATTTTTACCATTGAAAAACGTCCAGAAATGATTGAAGCTACTGACTGAATGAAAGTAGCTGGCATCTCACTCTCTTTGAATCTTCTTTATCATGCTAAGAGGAGCAGGAAAAAGCAAAAAATTTCAGACTTGCACCTTGCAATGCGGAGAAATTACTGTTTGTGCATTTACAATATTCATTGATTTTTGCCATTGAAAAACATCATGTTATTCATATACCAGAAATGTTTGAAGCTACTGACTGAATGAAAGGAGCTGGCATCTCACTCTCTTTGAATCTTCTTTATCATGCTAAGAGGAGCAGGAAAAAGCAAAAAATTTCAGAATTGCACCTTGCAATGCGGAGAAATTACTGTTTGTGCATTTACAATATTCATTGATTTTTGCCATTGAAAAACATCATGTTATTCATATACCAGAAATGATTGAAGCTACTGACTGAATGAAAGGAGCTGGCATCTCACTCTCTTTGAATCTTCTTTATCATGCTAAGAGGAGCAGGAAAAAGTAAAAAATTTCAGAATTGCACCTTGCAATGCGGAGAAATTACTGTTTGTGCATTTATAATATTCAATGATTTTTGCCATTGAAAAACGTCCAGAAATGATTGAAGCTACTGACTGAACGAAAGGAGCTGGCATCTCACTCTCTTTGAATCTTCTTTATCATGCTAAGAGGAGCAGGAAAAAGCAAAAAATTTCAGAATTGCACCTTGCAATGCGGAGAAATTACTGTTTGTGCATTTACAATATTCATTGATTTTTGCCATTGAAAAACATCCAGAAATGATTGAAGCTACTGACTGAATGAAAGGAGCTGGCATCTCACTCTCTTTGAATCTTCTTTATCATGCTAAGAGGAGCAGGAAAAAGCAAAAAATTTCAGAATTGCACCTTGCAATGCGGAGAAATTACTGTTTGTGCATTTACAATATTCATTGATTTTTGCCATTGAAAAACATCATGTTATTCATATTCCAGAAATGTTTGAAGCTACTGACTGAATGAAAGGAGCTGACATCTCACTCTCTTTGAATCTTCTTTATCATGCTAAGAGGAGCAGGAAAAAGCAAAAAATTTCAGAATTGCACCTTGCAATGCGGAGAAATTACTGTTTGTGCATTTACAATATTCATTGATTTTTGCCATTGAAAAACGTCCAGAAATGATTGAAGCTACTGACTGAATGAAAGGAGCTGGCATCTCACTCTCTTTGAATCTTCTTTATCATGCTAAGAGGAGCAGGAAAAAGCAAAAAATTTCAGAATTGCATCTTGCAATGCGGAGAAATTACTGTTTGTGCATTTACAATATTCATTGATTTTTGCCATTGAAAAACATGTTATTCATATACCAGAAATGTTTGAAGCTACTGACTGAATGAAAGGAGCTGGCACCTCACTCTCTTTGAATCTTCTTTATCATGCTAAGAGGAGCGGGAAAAAGCAAAAAATTTCAGAATTGCACCTTGCAATGCGGAGAAATTACTGTTTGTGCATTTATAATATTCAATGATTTTTGCCATTGAAAAACGTCCAGAAATGATTGAAGCTACTGACTGAACGAAAGGAGCTGGCATCTCACTCTCTTTGAATCTTCTTTATCATGCTAAGAGGAGCAGGAAAAAGCAAAAAATTTCAGAATTGCACCTTGCAATGCGGAGAAATTACTGTTTGTGCATTTACAATATTCATTGATTTTTGCCATTGAAAAACATCCAGAAATGATTGAAGCTACTGACTGAATGAAAGGAACTGGCATCTCACTCTCTTTGAATCTTCTTTATCATGCTAAGAGGAGCAGGAAAAAGCAAAAAATTTCAGAATTGCACCTTGCAATGCGGAGAAATTACTGTTTGTGCATTTACAATATTCATTGATTTTTGCCATTGAAAAACATCATGTTATTCATATACCAGAAATGTTTGAAGCTACTGACTGAATGAAAGGAGCTGGCATCTCACTCTCTTTGAATCTTCTTTATCATGCTAAGAGGAGCAGGAAAAAGCAAAAAATTTCAGAATTGCACCTTGCAATGTGGAGAAATTACTGTTTGTGCATTTACAATATTCATTGATTTTTACCATTGAAAAACGTCCAGAAATGATTGAAGCTACTGACTGAATGAAAGTAGCTGGCATCTCACTCTCTTTGAATCTTCTTTATCATGCTAAGAGGAGCAGGAAAAAGCAAAAAATTTCAGACTTGCACCTTGTAATGCGGAGAAATTACTGTTTGTGCATTTACAATATTCATTGATTTTTGCCATTGAAAAACATCATGTTATTCATATACCAGAAATGTTTGAAGCTACTGACTGAATGAAAGGAGCTGGCATCTCACTCTCTTTGAATCTTCTTTATCATGCTAAGAGGAGCAGGAAAAAGCAAAAAATTTCAGAATTGCACCTTGCAATGCGGAGAAATTACTGTTTGTGCATTTACAATATTCATTGATTTTTGCCATTGAAAAACATCATGTTATTCATATACCAGAAATGATTGAAGCTACTGACTGAATGAAAGGAGCTGGCATCTCACTCTCTTTGAATCTTCTTTATCATGCTAAGAGGAGCAGGAAAAAGCAAAAAATTTCAGAATTGCACCTTGCAATGCGGAGAAATTACTGTTTGTGCATTTACAATATTCATTGATTTTTGCCATTGAAAAACATCCAGAAATGATTGAAGCTACTGACTGAATGAAAGGAGCTGGCATCTCACTCTCTTTGAATCTTCTTTATCATGCTAAGAGGAGCAGGAAAAAGCAAAAAATTTCAGAATTGCACCTTGCAATGCGGAGAAATTACTGTTTGTGCATTTACAATATTCATTGATTTTTGCCATTGAAAAACATCATGTTATTCATATACCAGAAATGTTTGAAGCTACTGACTGAATGAAAGGAGCTGACATCTCACTCTCTTTGAATCTTCTTTATCATGCTAAGAGGAGCAGGAAAAAGCAAAAAATTTCAGAATTGCACCTTGCAATGCGGAGAAATTACTGTTTGTGCATTTACAATATTCATTGATTTTTGCCATTGAAAAACGTCCAGAAATGATTGAAGCTACTGACTGAATGAAAGGAGCTGGCATCTCACTCTCTTTGAATCTTCTTTATCATGCTAAGAGGAGCAGGAAAAAGCAAAAAATTTCAGAATTGCACCTTGCAATGCGGAGAAATTACTGTTTGTGCATTTACAATATTCATTGATTTTTGCCATTGAAAAACATCCAGAAATGATTGAAGCTACTGACTGAATGAAAGGAGCTGGCATCTCACTCTCTTTGAATCTTCTTTATCATGCTAAGAGGAGCAGGAAAAAGCAAAAAATTTCAGAATTGCACCTTGCAATGCGGAGAAATTACTGTTTGTGCATTTACAATATTCATTGATTTTTGCCATTGAAAAACATCATGTTATTCATATACCAGAAATGTTTGAAGCTACTGACTGAATGAAAGGAGCTGACATCTCACTCTCTTTGAATCTTCTTTATCATGCTAAGAGGAGCAGGAAAAAGCAAAAAATTTCAGAATTGCACCTTGCAATGCGGAGAAATTGCTGTTTGTGCATTTACAATATTCATTGATTTTTGCCATTGAAAAACGTCCAGAAATGATTGAAGCTACTGACTGAATGAAAGGAGCTGGCATCTCACTCTCTTTGAATCTTCTTTATCATGCTAAGAGGAGCAGGAAAAAGCAAAAAATTTCAGAATTGCACCTTGCAATGCGGAGAAATTACTGTTTGTGCATTTACAATATTCATTGATTTTTGCCATTGAAAAACATGTTATTCATATACCAGAAATGTTTGAAGCTACTGACTGAATGAAAGGAGCTGGCACCTCACTCTCTTTGAATCTTCTTTATCATGCTAAGAGGAGCGGGAAAAAGCAAAAAATTTCAGAATTGCACCTTGCAATGCGGAGAAATTACTGTTTGTGCATTTACAATATTCATTGATTTTTGCCATTGAAAAACATCCAGAAATGATTGAAGGTACTGACTGAATGAAAGGAGCTGGCATCTCACTCTCTTTGAATCTTCTTTATCATGCTAAGAGGAGCAGGAAAAAGCAAAAAATTTCAGACTTGCACCTTGCAATGCGGAGAAATTACTGTTTGTGCATTTACAATATTCATTGATTTTTGCCATTGAAAAACATCATGTTATTCATATACCAGAAATGTTTGAAGCTACTGACTGAATGAAAGGAGCTGGCATCTCACTCTCTTTGAATCTTCTTTATCATGCTAAGAGGAGCAGGAAAAAGCAAAAAATTTCAGAATTGCACCTTGCAATGCGGAGAAATTACTGTTTGTGCATTTACAATATTCATTGATTTTTGCCATTGAAAAACATCATGTTATTCATATACCAGAAATGTTTGAAGCTACTGACTGAATGAAAGGAGCTGGCATCTCACTATCTTTGAATCTTCTTTATCATGCTAAGAGGAGCAGGAAAAAGCAAAAAATTTCAGAATTGCACCTTGCAATGTGGAGAAATTACTGTTTGTGCATTTACAATATTCATTGATTTTTACCATTGAAAAACGTCCAGAAATGATTGAAGCTACTGACTGAATGAAAGTAGCTGGCATCTCACTCTCTTTGAATCTTCTTTATCATGCTAAGAGGAGCAGGAAAAAGCAAAAAATTTCAGACTTGCACCTTGCAATGCGGAGAAATTACTGTTTGTGCATTTACAATATTCATTGATTTTTGCCATTGAAAAACATCATGTTATTCATATACCAGAAATGTTTGAAGCTACTGACTGAATGAAAGGAGCTGGCATCTCACTCTCTTTGAATCTTCTTTATCATGCTAAGAGGAGCAGGAAAAAGCAAAAAATTTCAGAATTGCACCTTGCAATGCGGAGAAATTACTGTTTGTGCATTTACAATATTCATTGATTTTTGCCATTGAAAAACATCATGTTATTCATATACCAGAAATGATTGAAGCTACTGACTGAATGAAAGGAGCTGGCATCTCACTCTCTTTGAATCTTCTTTATCATGCTAAGAGGAGCAGGAAAAAGTAAAAAATTTCAGAATTGCACCTTGCAATGCGGAGAAATTACTGTTTGTGCATTTATAATATTCAATGATTTTTGCCATTGAAAAATGTCCAGAAATGATTGAAGCTACTGACTGAACGAAAGGATCTGGCATCTCACTCTCTTTGAATCTTCTTTATCATGCTAAGAGGAGCAGGAAAAAGCAAAAAATTTCAGAATTGCACCTTGCAATGCGGAGAAATTACTGTTTGTGCATTTACAATATTCATTGATTTTTGCCATTGAAAAACATCCAGAAATGATTGAAGCTACTGACTGAATGAAAGGAGCTGGCATCTCACTCTCTTTGAATCTTCTTTATCATGCTAAGAGGAGCAGGAAAAAGCAAAAAATTTCAGAATTGCACCTTGCAATGCGGAGAAATTACTGTTTGTGCATTTACAATATTCATTGATTTTTGCCATTGAAAAACATCATGTTATTCATATTCCAGAAATGTTTGAAGCTACTGACTGAATGAAAGGAGCTGACATCTCACTCTCTTTGAATCTTCTTTATCATGCTAAGAGGAGCAGGAAAAAGCAAAAAATTTCAGAATTGCACCTTGCAATGCGGAGAAATTACTGTTTGTGCATTTACAATATTCATTGATTTTTGCCATTGAAAAACGTCCAGAAATGATTGAAGCTACTGACTGAATGAAAGGAGCTGGCATCTCACTCTCTTTGAATCTTCTTTATCATGCTAAGAGGAGCAGGAAAAAGCAAAAAATTTCAGAATTGCACCTTGCAATGCGGAGAAATTACTGTTTGTGCATTTACAATATTCATTGATTTTTGCCATTGAAAAACATGTTATTCATATACCAGAAATGTTTGAAGCTACTGACTGAATGAAAGGAGCTGGCACCTCACTCTCTTTGAATCTTCTTTATCATGCTAAGAGGAGCGGGAAAAAGCAAAAAATTTCAGAATTGCACCTTGCAATGCGGAGAAATTACTGTTTGTGCATTTATAATATTCAATGATTTTTGCCATTGAAAAACGTCCAGAAATGATTGAAGCTACTGACTGAACGAAAGGAGCTGGCATCTCACTCTCTTTGTATCTTCTTTATCATGCTAAGAGGAGCAGGAAAAAGCAAAAAATTTCAGAATTGCACCTTGCAATGCGGAGAAATTACTGTTTGTGCATTTACAATATTCATTGATTTTTGCCATTGAAAAACATCCAGAAATGATTGAAGCTACTGACTGAATGAAAGGAGCTGGCATCTCACTCTCTTTGAATCTTCTTTATCATGCTAAGAGGAGCAGGAAAAAGCAAAAAATTTCAGAATTGCACCTTGCAATGCGGAGAAATTACTGTTTGTGCATTTACAATATTCATTGATTTTTGCCATTGAAAAACATCATGTTATTCATATACCAGAAATGTTTGAAGCTACTGACTGAATGAAAGGAGCTGGCATCTCACTCTCTTTGAATCTTCTTTATCATGCTAAGAGGAGCAGGAAAAAGCAAAAAATTTCAGAATTGCACCTTGCAATGTGGAGAAATTACTGTTTGTGCATTTACAATATTCATTGATTTTTACCATTGAAAAACGTCCAGAAATGATTGAAGCTACTGACTGAATGAAAGTAGCTGGCATCTCACTCTCTTTGAATCTTCTTTATCATGCTAAGAGGAGCAGGAAAAAGCAAAAAATTTCAGACTTGCACCTTGCAATGCGGAGAAATTACTGTTTGTGCATTTACAATATTCATTGATTTTTGCCATTGAAAAACATCATGTTATTCATATACCAGAAATGTTTGAAGCTACTGACTGAATGAAAGGAGCTGGCATCTCACTCTCTTTGAATCTTCTTTATCATGCTAAGAGGAGCAGGAAAAAGCAAAAAATTTCAGACTTGCACCTTGCAATGCGGAGAAATTACTGTTTGTGCATTTACAATATTCATTGATTTTTACCATTGAAAAATGTCCAGAAATGATTGAAGCTACTGACTGAATGAAAGTAGCTGGCATCTCACTCTCTTTGAATCTTCTTTATCATGCTAAGAGGAGCAGGAAAAAGCAAAAAATTTCAGACTTGCACCTTGCAATGCGGAGAAATTACTGTTTGTGCATTTACAATATTCATTGATTTTTGCCATTGAAAAACATCATGTTATTCATATACCAGAAATGTTTGAAGCTACTGACTGAATGAAAGGAGCTGGCATCTCACTCTCTTTGAATCTTCTTTATCATGCTAAGAGGAGCAGGAAAAAGCAAAAAATTTCAGAATTGCACCTTGCAATGCGGAGAAATTACTGTTTGTGCATTTACAATATTCATTGATTTTTGCCATTGAAAAACATCATGTTATTCATATACCAGAAATGATTGAAGCTACTGACTGAATGAAAGGAGCTGGCATCTCACTCTCTTTGAATCTTCTTTATCATGCTAAGAGGAGCAGGAAAAAGTAAAAAATTTCAGAATTGCACCTTGCAATGCGGAGAAATTACTGTTTGTGCATTTATAATATTCAATGATTTTTGCCATTGAAAAACGTCCAGAAATGATTGAAGCTACTGACTGAACGAAAGGAGCTGGCATCTCACTCTCTTTGAATCTTCTTTATCATGCTAAGAGGAGCAGGAAAAAGCAAAAAATTTCAGAATTGCACCTTGCAATGCGGAGAAATTACTGTTTGTGCATTTACAATATTCATTGATTTTTGCCACTGAAAAACATCCAGAAATGATTGAAGCTACTGACTGAATGAAAGGAGCTGGCATCTCACTCTCTTTGAATCTTCTTTATCATGCTAAGAGGAGCAGGAAAAAGCAAAAAATTTCAGAATTGCACCTTGCAATGCGGAGAAATTACTGTTTGTGCATTTACAATATTCATTGATTTTTGCCATTGAAAAACATCATGTTATTCATATACCAGAAATGTTTGAAGCTACTGACTGAATGAAAGGAGCTGACATCTCACTCTCTTTGAATCTTCTTTATCATGCTAAGAGGAGCAGGAAAAAGCAAAAAATTTCAGAATTGCACCTTGCAATGCGGAGAAATTACTGTTTGTGCATTTACAATATTCATTGATTTTTGCCATTGAAAAACGTCCAGAAATGATTGAAGCTACTGACTGAA
Source organism: Phyllobates terribilis (assembly GCF_046119375.1). Classification (NCBI taxonomy): domain Eukaryota; kingdom Metazoa; phylum Chordata; class Amphibia; order Anura; family Dendrobatidae; genus Phyllobates; species Phyllobates terribilis. Next base: position 87,615 of record NW_027365163.1, on the reverse strand, counting down.
TGAAAGGAGCTGGCATCTCACTCTCTTTGAATCTTCTTTATCATGCTAAGAGGAGCAGGAAAAAGCAAAAAATTTCAGAATTGCACCTTGCAATGCGGAGAAATTACTGTTTGTGCATTTACAATATTCATTGATTTTTGCCATTGAAAAACATCCAGAAATGATTGAAGCTACTGACTGAATGAAAGGAGCTGGCATCTCACTCTCTTTGAATCTTCTTTATCATGCTAAGAGGAGCAGGAAAAAGCTAAAAATTTCAGAATTGCACCTTGCAATGCGGAGAAATTACTGTTTGTGCATTTACAATATTCATTGATTTTTGCCATTGAAAAACATCATGTTATTCATATACCAGAAATGTTTGAAGCTACTGACTGAATGAAAGGAGCTGACATCTCACTCTCTTTGAATCTTCTTTATCATGCTAAGAGGAGCAGGAAAAAGCAAAAAATTTCAGAATTGCACCTTGCAATGCGGAGAAATTGCTGTTTGTGCATTTACAATATTCATTGATTTTTGCCATTGAAAAACGTCCAGAAATAATTGAAGCTACTGACTGAATGAAAGGAGCTGGCATCTCACTCTCTTTGAATCTTCTTTATCATGCTAAGAGGAGCAGGAAAAAGCAAAAAATTTCAGAATTGCACCTTGCAATGCGGAGAAATTACTGTTTGTGCATTTACAATATTCATTGATTTTTGCCATTGAAAAACATGTTATTCATATACCAGAAATGTTTGAAGCTACTGACTGAATGAAAGGAGCTGGCACCTCACTCTCTTTGAATCTTCTTTATCATGCTAAGAGGAGCGGGAAAAAGCAAAAAATTTCAGAATTGCACCTTGCAATGCGGAGAAATTACTGTTTGTGCATTTACAATATTCATTGATTTTTGCCATTGAAAAACGTCCAGAAATGATTGAAGGTACTGACTGAATGAAAGGAGCTGGCATCTCACTCTCTTTGAATCTTCTTTATCATGCTAAGAGGAGCAGGAAAAAGCAAAAAATTTCAGAATTGCACCTTGCAATGCGGAGAAATTACAGTTTGTGCATTTACAATATTCATTGATTTTTGCCATTGAAAAACATCCAGAAATGATTGAAGCTACTGACTGAATGAAAGGAGCTGGCATCTCACTCTCTTTGAATCTTCTTTATCATGCTAAGAGGAGCAGGAAAAAGCAAAAAATTTCAGAATTGCACCTTGCAATGCGGAGAAATTACTGTTTGTGCATTTACAATATTCATTGATTTTTGCCATTGAAAAACATCATGTTATTCATATACCAGAAATGTTTGAAGCTACTGACTGAATGAAAGGAGCTGGCATCTCACTCTCTTTGAATCTTCTTTATCATGCTAAGAGGAGCAGGAAAAAGCAAAAAATTTCAGAATTGCACCTTGCAATGTGGAGAAATTACTGTTTGTGCATTTACAATATTCATTGATTTTTACCATTGAAAAACGTCCAGAAATGATTGAAGCTACTGACTGAATGAAAGTAGCTGGCATCTCACTCTCTTTGAATCTTCTTTATCATGCTAAGAGGAGCAGGAAAAAGCAAAAAATTTCAGACTTGCACCTTGCAATGCGGAGAAATTACTGTTTGTGCATTTACAATATTCATTGATTTTTGCCATTGAAAAACATCATGTTATTCATATACCAGAAATGTTTGAAGCTACTGACTGAATGAAAGGAGCTGGCATCTCACTCTCTTTGAATCTTCTTTATCATGCTAAGAGGAGCAGGAAAAAGCAAAAAATTTCAGAATTGCACCTTGCAATGTGGAGAAATTACTGTTTGTGCATTTACAATATTCATTGATTTTTACCATTGAAAAACGTCCAGAAATGATTGAAGCTACTGACTGAATGAAAGTAGCTGGCATCTCACTCTCTTTGAATCTTCTTTATCATGCTAAGAGGAGCAGGAAAAAGCAAAAAAATTTCAGACTTGCACCTTGCAATGCGGAGAAATTACTGTTTGTGCATTTACAATATTCATTGATTTTTGCCATTGAAAAACATCATGTTATTCATATACCAGAAATGTTTGAAGCTACTGACTGAATGAAAGGAGCTGGCATCTCACTCTCTTTGAATCTTCTTTATCATGCTAAGAGGAGCAGGAAAAAGCAAAAAATTTCAGAATTGCACCTTGCAATGCGGAGAAATTACTGTTTGTGCATTTACAATATTCATTGATTTTTGCCATTGAAAAACATCATGTTATTCATATACCAGAAATGATTGAAGCTACTGACTGAATGAAAGGAGCTGGCATCTCACTCTCTTTGAATCTTCTTTATCATGCTAAGAGGAGCAGGAAAAAGTAAAAAATTTCAGAATTGCACCTTGCAATGCGGAGAAATTACTGTTTGTGCATTTATAATATTCAATGATTTTTGCCATTGAAAAACGTCCAGAAATGATAGAAGCTACTGACTGAACGAAAGGAGCTGGCATCTCACTCTCTTTGAATCTTCTTTATCATGCTAAGAGGAGCAGGAAAAAGCAAAAAATTTCAGAATTGCACCTTGCAATGCGGAGAAATTACTGTTTGTGCATTTACAATATTCATTGATTTTTGCCATTGAAAAACATCCAGAAATGATTGAAGCTACTGACTGAATGAAAGGAGCTGGCATCTCACTCTCTTTGAATCTTCTTTATCATGCTAAGAAGAGCAGGAAAAAGCAAAAAATTTCAGAATTGCACCTTGCAATGCGGAGAAATTACTGTTTGTGCATTTACAATATTCATTGATTTTTGCCATTGAAAAACATCATGTTATTCATATACCAGAAATGTTTGAAGCTACTGACTGAATGAAAGGAGCTGACATCTCACTCTCTTTGAATCTTCTTTATCATGCTAAGAGGAGCAGGAAAAAGCAAAAAATTTCAGAATTGCACCTTGCAATGCGGAGAAATTACTGTTTGTGCATTTACAATATTCATTGATTTTTGCCATTGAAAAACATCCAGAAATGATTGAAGCTACTGACTGAATGAAAGGAGCTGGCATCTCACTCTCTTTGAATCTTCTTTATCATGCTAAGAGGAGCAGGAAAAAGCAAAAAATTTCAGAATTGCACCTTGCAATGCGGAGAAATTACTGTTTGTGCATTTACAATATTCATTGATTTTTGCCATTGAAAAACATCATGTTATTCATATACCAGAAATGTTTGAAGCTACTGACTGAATGAAAGGAGCTGGCATCTCACTCTCTTTGAATCTTCTTTATCATGCTAAGAGGAGCAGGAAAAAGCAAAAAATTTCAGAATTGCACCTTGCAATGCGGAGAAATTACTGTTTGTGCATTTACAATATTCATTGATTTTTGCCTTTGAAAAACATCATGTTATTCATATACCAGAAATGTTTGAAGCTACTGACTGAATGAAAGGAGCTGGCATCTCACTCTCTTTGAATCTTCTTTATCATGCTAAGAGGAGCGGGAAAAAGCAAAAAATTTCAGAATTGCACCTTGCAATGTGGAGAAATTACTGTTTGTGCATTTACAATATTCATTGATTTTTACCATTGAAAAACGTCCAGAAATGATTGAAGCTACTGACTGAATGAAAGTAACTGGCATCTCACTCTCTTTGAATCTTCTTTATCATGCTAAGAGGAGCAGGAAAAAGCAAAAAATTTCAGACTTGCACCTTGCAATGCGGAGAAATTACTGTTTGTGCATTTACAATATTCATTGATTTTTGCCATTGAAAAACATCATGTTATTCATATACCAGAAATGTTTGAAGCTACTGACTGAATGAAAGGAGCTGGCATCTCACTCTCTTTGAATCTTCTTTATCATGCTAAGAGGAGCAGGAAAAAGCAAAAAATTTCAGAATTGCACCTTGCAATGCGGAGAAATTACTGTTTGTGCATTTACAATATTCATTGATTTTTGCCATTGAAAAACGTCCAGAAATGATTGAAGCTACTGACTGAATGAAAGGAGCTGGCATCTCACTCTCTTTGAATCTTCTTTATCATGCTAAGAGGAGCAGGAAAAAGCAAAAAATTTCAGAATTGCACCTTGCAATGCGGAGAAATTACTGTTTGTGCATTTACAATCTTCATTGATTTTTGCCATTGAAAAACGTCCAGAAATGATTGAAGCTACTGACTGAATGAAAGGAGCTGGCATCTCACTCTCTTTGAATCTTCTTTATCATGCTAAGAGGAGCAGGAAAAATCAAAAAATTTCAGAATTGCACCTTGCAATGCGGAGAAATTACTGTTTGTGCATTTACAATATTCATTGATTTTTGCCATTGAAAAACATGTTATTCATATACCAGAAATGTTTGAAGCTACTGACTGAATGAAAGGAGCTGGCACCTCACTCTCTTTGAATCTTCTTTATCATGCTAAGAGGAGCGGGAAAAAGCAAAAAATTTCAGAATTGCACCTTGCAATGCGGAGAAATTACTGTTTGTGCATTTACAATATTCATTGATTTTTGCCATTGAAAAACGTCCAGAAATGATTGAAGGTACTGACTGAATGAAAGGAGCTGGCATCTCACTCTCTTTGAATCTTCTTTATCATGCTAAGAGGAGCAGGAAAAAGCAAAAAATTTCAGAATTGCACCTTGCAATGCGGAGAAATTACTGTTTGTGCATTTACAATATTCATTGATTTTTGCCACTGAAAAACGTCCAGAAATGATTGAAGCTACTGACTGAATGAAAGGAGCTGGCATCTCACTCTCTTTGAATCTTCTTTATCATGCTAAGAGGAGCAGGAAAAAGCAAAAAATTTCAGAATTGCACCTTGCAATGCGGAGAAATTACTGTTTGTGCATTTACAATATTCATTGATTTTTGCCATTGAAAAACATCCAGAAATGATTGAAGCTACTGACTGAATGAAAGGAGCTGGCATCTCACTCTCTTTGAATCTTCTTTATCATGCTAAGAGGAGCAGGAAAAAGCAAAAAATTTCAGAATTGCACCTTGCAATGCGGAGAAATTACTGTTTGTGCATTTACAATATTCATTGATTTTTGCCATTGAAAAACATCATGTTATTCATATACCAGAAATGTTTGAAGCTACTGACTGAATGAAAGGAGCTGGCATCTCACTCTCTTTGAATCTTCTTTATCATGCTAAGAGGAGCAGGAAAAAGCAAAAAATTTCAGAATTGCACCTTGCAATGTGGAGAAATTACTGTTTGTGCATTTACAATATTCATTGATTTTTACCATTGAAAAACGTCCAGAAATGATTGAAGCTACTGACTGAATGAAAGTAGCTGGCATCTCACTCTCTTTGAATCTTCTTTATCATGCTAAGAGGAGCAGGAAAAAGCAAAAAATTTCAGACTTGCACCTTGCAATGCGGAGAAATTACTGTTTGTGCATTTACAATATTCATTGATTTTTGCCATTGAAAAACATCATGTTATTCATATACCAGAAATGTTTGAAGCTACTGACTGAATGAAAGGAGCTGGCATCTCACTCTCTTTGAATCTTCTTTATCATGCTAAGAGGAGCAGGAAAAAGCAAAAAATTTCAGAATTGCACCTTGCAATGCGGAGAAATTACTGTTTGTACATTTACAATATTCATTGATTTTTGCCATTGAAAAACATCCAGAAATGATTGAAGCTACTGACTGAATGAAAGGAGCTGGCATCTCACTCTCTTTGAATCTTCTTTATCATGCTAAGAGGAGCAGGAAAAAGCAAAAAATTTCAGAATTGCACCTTGCAATGCGGAGAAATTACTGTTTGTGCATTTACAATATTCATTGATTTTTGCCATTGAAAAACATCATGTTATTCATATACCAGAAATGTTTGAAGCTACTGACTGAATGAAAGGAGCTGACATCACACTCTCTTTGAATCTTCTTTATCATGCTAAGAGGAGCAGGAAAAAGCAAAAAATTTCAGAATTGCACCTTGCAATGCGGAGAAATTACTGTTTGTGCATTTACAATATTCATTGATTTTTGCCATTGAAAAACATCCAGAAATGATTGAAGCTACTGACTGAATGAAAAGAGCTGGCATCTCACTCTCTTTGAATCTTCTTTATCATGCTAAGAGGAGCAGGAAAAAGCAAAAAATTTCAGAATTGCACCTTGCAATGCGGAGAAATTACTGTTTGTGCATTTACAATATTCATTGATTTTTGCCATTGAAAAACATCATGTTATTCATATACCAGAAATGTTTGAAGCTACTGACTGAATGAAAGGAGCTGGCATCTCACTCTCTTTGAATCTTCTTTATCATGCTAAGAGGAGCAGGAAAAAGCAAAAAATTTCAGAATTGCACCTTGCAATGCGGAGAAATTACTGTTTGTGCATTTACAATATTCATTGATTTTTGCCATTGAAAAACGTCCAGAAATGATTGAAGGTACTGACTGAATGAAAGGAGCTGGCATCTCACTCTCTTTGAATCTTCTTTATCATGCTAAGAGGAGCAGGAAAAAGCAAAAAATTTCAGAATTGCACCTTGCAATGCGGAGAAATTACTGTTTGTGCATTTACAATATTCATTGGTTTTTGCCATTGAAAAACGTCCAGAAATGATTGAAGCTACTGACTGAATGAAAGGAGCTGGCATCTCACTCTCTTTGAATCTTCTTTATCATGCTAAGAGGAGCAGGAAAAAGCAAAAAATTTCAGAATTGCACCTTGCAATGCGGAGAAATTACAGTTTGTGCATTTACAATATTCATTGATTTTTGCCATTGAAAAACATCCAGAAATGATTGAAGCTACTGACTGAATGAAAGGAGCTGGCATCTCACTCTCTTTGAATCTTCTTTATCATGCTAAGAGGAGCAGGAAAAAGCAAAAAATTTCAGAATTGCACCTTGCAATGCGGAGAAATTACTGTTTGTGCATTTACAATATTCATTGATTTTTGCCATTGAAAAACATCATGTTATTCATATACCAGAAATGTTTGAAGCTACTGACTGAATGAAAGGAGCTGGCATCTCACTCTCTTTGAATCTTCTTTATCATGCTAAGAGGAGCAGGAAAAAGCAAACAATTTCAGAATTGCACCTTGCAATGTGGAGAAATTACTGTTTGTGCATTTACAATATTCATTGATTTTTACCATTGAAAAACGTCCAGAAATGATTGAAGCTACTGACTGAATGAAAGTAGCTGGCATCTCACTCTCTTTGAATCTTCTTTATCATGCTAAGAGGAGCAGGAAAAAGCAAAAAATTTCAGACTTGCACCTTGCAATGCGGAGAAATTACTGTTTGTGCATTTACAATATTCATTGATTTTTGCCATTGAAAAACATCATGTTATTCATATACCAGAAATGTTTGAAGCTACTGACTGAATGAAAGGAGCTGGCATCTCACTCTCTTTGAATCTTCTTTATCATGCTAAGAGGAGCAGGAAAAAGTAAAAAATTTCAGAATTGCACCTTGCAATGCGGAGAAATTACTGTTTGTGCATTTATAATATTCAATGATTTTTGCCATTGAAAAACGTCCAGAAATGATTGAAGCTACTGACTGAACGAAAGGAGCTGGCATCTCACTCTCTTTGAATCTTCTTTATCATGCTAAGAGGAGCAGGAAAAAGCAAAAAATTTCAGAATTGCACCTTGCAATGCGGAGAAATTACTGTTTGTGCATTTACAATATTCATTGATTTTTGCCATTGAAAAACATCCAGAAATGATTGAAGCTACTGACTGAATGAAAGTAGCTGGCATCTCACTCTCTTTGAATCTTCTTTATCATGCTAAGAGGAGCAGGAAAAAGCAAAAAATTTCAGACTTGCACCTTGCAATGCGGAGAAATTACTGTTTGTGCATTTACAATATTCATTGATTTTTGCCATTGAAAAACATCATGTTATTCATATACCAGAAATGTTTGAAGCTACTGACTGAATGAAAGGAGCTGGCATCTCACTCTCTTTGAATCTTCTTTATCATGCTAAGAGGAGCAGGAAAAAGCAAAAAATTTCAGAATTGCACCTTGCAATGCGGAGAAATTACTGTTTGTACATTTACAATATTCATTGATTTTGCCATTGAAAAACATCCAGAAATGATTGAAGCTACTGACTGAATGAAAGGAGCTGGCATCTCACTCTCTTTGAATCTTCTTTATCATGCTAAGAGGAGCAGGAAAAAGCAAAAAATTTCAGAATTGCACCTTGCAATGCGGAGAAATTACTGTTTGTGCATTTACAATATTCATTGATTTTTGCCATTGAAAAACATCATGTTATTCATATACCAGAAATGTTTGAAGCTACTGACTGAATGAAAGGAGCTGACATCACACTCTCTTTGAATCTTCTTTATCATGCTAAGAGGAGCAGGAAAAAGCAAAAAATTTCAGAATTGCACCTTGCAATGCGGAGAAATTACTGTTTGTGCATTTACAATATTCATTGATTTTTGCCATTGAAAAACATCCAGAAATGATTGAAGCTACTGACTGAATGAAAAGAGCTGGCATCTCACTCTCTTTGAATCTTCTTTATCATGCTAAGAGGAGCAGGAAAAAGCAAAAAATTTCAGAATTGCACCTTGCAATGCGGAGAAATTACTGTTTGTGCATTTACAATATTCATTGATTTTTGCCATTGAAAAACATCATGTTATTCATATACCAGAAATGTTTGAAGCTACTGACTGAATGAAAGGAGCTGGCATCTCACTCTCTTTGAATCTTCTTTATCATGCTAAGAGGAGCAGGAAAAAGCAAAAAATTTCAGAATTGCACCTTGCAATGCGGAGAAATTACTGTTTGTGCATTTACAATATTCATTGGTTTTTGCCATTGAAAAACGTCCAGAAATGATTGAAGCTACTGACTGAATGAAAGGAGCTGGCATCTCACTCTCTTTGAATCTTCTTTATCATGCTAAGAGGAGCAGGAAAAAGCAAAAAATTTCAGAATTGCACCTTGCAATGCGGAGAAATTACAGTTTGTGCATTTACAATATTCATTGATTTTTGCCATTGAAAAACATCCAGAAATGATTGAAGCTACTGACTGAATGAAAGGAGCTGGCATCTCACTCTCTTTGAATCTTCTTTATCATGCTAAGAGGAGCAGGAAAAAGCAAAAAATTTCAGAATTGCACCTTGCAATGCGGAGAAATTACTGTTTGTGCATTTACAATATTCATTGATTTTTGCCATTGAAAAACATCATGTTATTCATATACCAGAAATGTTTGAAGCTACTGACTGAATGAAAGGAGCTGGCATCTCACTCTCTTTGAATCTTCTTTATCATGCTAAGAGGAGCAGGAAAAAGCAAACAATTTCAGAATTGCACCTTGCAATGTGGAGAAATTACTGTTTGTGCATTTACAATATTCATTGATTTTTACCATTGAAAAACGTCCAGAAATGATTGAAGCTACTGACTGAATGAAAGTAGCTGGCATCTCACTCTCTTTGAATCTTCTTTATCATGCTAAGAGGAGCAGGAAAAAGCAAAAAATTTCAGACTTGCACCTTGCAATGCGGAGAAATTACTGTTTGTGCATTTACAATATTCATTGATTTTTGCCATTGAAAAACATCATGTTATTCATATACCAGAAATGTTTGAAGCTACTGACTGAATGAAAGGAGCTGGCATCTCACTCTCTTTGAATCTTCTTTATCATGCTAAGAGGAGCAGGAAAAAGTAAAAAATTTCAGAATTGCACCTTGCAATGCGGAGAAATTACTGTTTGTGCATTTATAATATTCAATGATTTTTGCCATTGAAAAACGTCCAGAAATGATTGAAGCTACTGACTGAACGAAAGGAGCTGGCATCTCACTCTCTTTGAATCTTCTTTATCATGCTAAGAGGAGCAGGAAAAAGCAAAAAATTTCAGAATTGCACCTTGCAATGCGGAGAAATTACTGTTTGTGCATTTACAATATTCATTGATTTTTGCCATTGAAAAACATCCAGAAATGATTGAAGCTACTGACTGAATGAAAGGAGCTGGCATCTCACTCTCTTTGAATCTTCTTTATCATGCTAAGAGGAGCAGGAAAAAGCAAAAAATTTCAGAATTGCACCTTGCAATGCGGAGAAATTACTGTTTGTGCATTTACAATATTCATTGATTTTTGCCATTGAAAAACATCATGTTATTCATATACCAGAAATGTTTGAAGCTACTGACTGAATGAAAGGAGCTGACATCTCACTCTCTTTGAATCTTCTTTATCATGCTAAGAGGAGCAGGAAAAAGCAAAAAATTTCAGAATTGCACCTTGCAATGCGGAGAAATTACTGTTTGTGCATTTACAATATTCATTGATTTTTGTCATTGAAAAACGTCCAGAAATGATTGAAGCTACTGACTGAATGAAAGGAGCTGGCATCTCACTCTCTTTGAATCTTCTTTATCATGCTAAGAGGAGCAGGAAAAAGCAAAAAATTTCAGAATTGCACCTTGCAATGCGGAGAAATTACTGTTTGTGCATTTACAATATTCATTGATTTTTGCCATTGAAAAACATGTTATTCATATACCAGAAATGTTTGAAGCTACTGACTGAATGAAAGGAGCTGGCACCTCACTCTCTTTGAATCTTCTTTATCATGCTAAGAGGAGCGGGAAAAAGCAAAAAATTTCAGAATTGCACCTTGCAATGTGGAGAAATTACTGTTTGTGCATTTATAATATTCAATGATTTTTGCCATTGAAAAACGTCCAGAAATGATTGAAGCTACTGACTGAACGAAAGGAGCTGGCATCTCACTCTCTTTGAATCTTCTTTATCATGCTAAGAGGAGCAGGAAAAAGCAAAAAATTTCAGAATTGCACCTTGCAATGCGGAGAAATTACTGTTTGTGCATTTACAATATTCATTGATTTTTGCCATTGAAAAACATCATGTTATTCATATACCAGAAATGTTTGAAGCTACTGACTGAATGAAAGGAGCTGACATCTCACTCTCTTTGAATCTTCTTTATCATGCTAAGAGGAGCAGGAAAAAGCAAAAAATTTCAGAATTGCACCTTGCAATGCGGAGAAATTACTGTTTGTGCATTTACAATATTCATTGATTTTTACCATTGAAAAACGTCCAGAAATGATTGAAGCTACTGACTGAATGAAAGTAGCTGGCATCTCACTCTCTTTGAATCTTCTTTATCATGCTAAGAGGAGCAGGAAAAAGCAAAAAATTTCAGACTTGCACCTTGCAATGCGGAGAAATTACTGTTTGTGCATTTACAATATTCATTGATTTTTGCCATTGAAAAACATCATGTTATTCATATACCAGAAATGTTTGAAGCTACTGACTGAATGAAAGGAGCTGGCATCTCACTCTCTTTGAATCTTCTTTATCATGCTAAGAGGAGCAGGAAAAAGCAAAAAATTTCAGAATTGCACCTTGCAATGCGGAGAAATTACTGTTTGTGCATTTACAATATTCATTGATTTTTGCCATTGAAAAACATCCAGAAATGATTGAAGCTACTGACTGAATGAAAGGAGCTGGCATCTCACTCTCTTTGAATCTTCTTTATCATGCTAAGAGGAGCAGGAAAAAGCAAAAAATTTCAGAATTGCACCTTGCAATGCGGAGAAATTACTGTTTGTGCATTTACAATATTCATTGATTTTTGCCATTGAAAAACATCATGTTATTCATATACCAGAAATGTTTGAAGCTACTGACTGAATGAAAGGAGCTGACATCACACTCTCTTTGAATCTTGTTTATCATGCTAAGAGGAGCAGGAAAAAGCAAAAAATTTCAGAATTGCACCTTGCAATGCGGAGAAATTACTGTTTGTGCATTTACAATATTCATTGATTTTTGCCATTGAAAAACATCCAGAAATGATTGAAGCTACTGACTGAATGAAAGGAGCTGGCATCTCACTCTCTTTGAATCTTCTTTATCATGCTAAGAGGAGCAGGAAAAAGCAAAAAATTTCAGAATTGCACCTTGCAATGCGGAGAAATTACTGTTTTGTGCATTTACAATATTCATTGGTTTTTGCCATTGAAAAACGTCCAGAAATGATTGAAGCTACTGACTGAATGAAAGGAGCTGGCATCTCACTCTCTTTGAATCTTCTTTATCATGCTAAGAGGAGCAGGAAAAAGCAAAAAATTTCAGAATTGCACCTTGCAATGCGGAGAAATTACAGTTTGTGCATTTACAATATTCATTGATTTTTGCCATTGAAAAACATCCAGAAATGATTGAAGCTACTGACTGAATGAAAGGAGCTGGCATCTCACTCTCTTTGAATCTTCTTTATCATGCTAAGAGGAGCAGGAAAAAGCAAAAAATTTCAGAATTGCACCTTGCAATGTGGAGAAATTACTGTTTGTGCATTTACAATATTCATTGATTTTTACCATTGAAAAACGTCCAGAAATGATTGAAGCTACTGACTGAATGAAAGTAGCTGGCATCTCACTCTCTTTGAATCTTCTTTATCATGCTAAGAGGAGCAGGAAAAAGCAAAAAATTTCAGACTTGCACCTTGCAATGCGGAGAAATTACTGTTTGTGCATTTACAATATTCATTGATTTTTGCCATTGAAAAACATCATGTTATTCATATACCAGAAATGTTTGAAGCTACTGACTGAATGAAAGGAGCTGGCATCTCACTCTCTTTGAATCTTCTTTATCATGCTAAGAGGAGCAGGAAAAAGCAAAAAATTTCAGAATTGCACCTTGCAATGCGGAGAAATTACTGTTTGTGCATTTACAATATTCATTGATTTTTGCCATTGAAAAACATCATGTTATTCATATACCAGAAATGTTTGAAGCTACTGACTGAATGAAAGGAGCTGGCATCTCACTCTCTTTGAATCTTCTTTATCATGCTAAGAGGAGCAGGAAAAAGCAAAAAATTTCAGAATTGCACCTTGCAATGTGGAGAAATTACTGTTTGTGCATTTACAATATTCATTGATTTTTACCATTGAAAAACGTCCAGAAATGATTGAAGCTACTGACTGAATGAAAGTAGCTGGCATCTCACTCTCTTTGAATCTTCTTTATCATGCTAAGAGGAGCAGGAAAAAGCAAAAAATTTCAGACTTGCACCTTGCAATGCGGAGAAATTACTGTTTGTGCATTTACAATATTCATTGATTTTTGCCATTGAAAAACATCATGTTATTCATATACCAGAAATGTTTGAAGCTACTGACTGAATGAAAGGAGCTGGCATCTCACTCTCTTTGAATCTTCTTTATCATGCTAAGAGGAGCAGGAAAAAGCAAAAAATTTCAGAATTGCACCTTGCAATGCGGAGAAATTACTGTTTGTGCATTTACAATATTCATTGATTTTTGCCATTGAAAAACATCATGTTATTCATATACCAGAAATGATTGAAGCTACTGACTGAATGAAAGGAGCTGGCATCTCACTCTCTTTGAATCTTCTTTATCATGCTAAGAGGAGCAGGAAAAAGTAAAAAATTTCAGAATTGCACCTTGCAATGCGGAGAAATTACTGTTTGTGCATTTATAATATTCAATGATTTTTGCCATTGAAAAACGTCCAGAAATGATTGAAGCTACTGACTGAACGAAAGGAGCTGGCATCTCACTCTCTTTGAATCTTCTTTATCATGCTAAGAGGAGCAGGAAAAAGCAAAAAATTTCAGAATTGCACCTTGCAATGCGGAGAAATTACTGTTTGTGCATTTACAATATTCATTGATTTTTGCCATTGAAAAACATCCAGAAATGATTGAAGCTACTGACTGAATGAAAGGAGCTGGCATCTCACTCTCTTTGAATCTTCTTTATCATGCTAAGAGGAGCAGGAAAAAGCAAAAAATTTCAGAATTGCACCTTGCAATGCGGAGAAATTACTGTTTGTGCATTTACAATATTCATTGATTTTTGCCATTGAAAAACATCATGTTATTCATATACCAGAAATGTTTGAAGCTACTGACTGAATGAAAGGAGCTGACATCTCACTCTCTTTGAATCTTCTTTATCATGCTAAGAGGAGCAGGAAAAAGCAAAAAATTTCAGAATTGCACCTTGCAATGCGGAGAAATTACTGTTTGTGCATTTACAATATTCATTGATTTTTGCCATTGAAAAACATCATGTTATTCATATACCAGAAATGTTTGAAGCTACTGACTGAATGAAAGGAGCTGACATCTCACTCTCTTTGAATCTTCTTTATCATGCTAAGAGGAGCAGGAAAAAGCAAAAAATTTCAGAATTGCACCTTGCAATGCGGAGAAATTACTGTTTGTGCATTTACAATATTCATTGATTTTTGCCATTGAAAAACATCATGTTATTCATGTACCAGAAATGTTTGAAGCTACTGACTGAATGAAAGGAGCTGACATCTCACTCTCTTTGAATCTTCTTTATCATGCTAAGAGGAGCAGGAAAAAGCAAAAAATTTCAGAATTGCACCTTGCAATGCGGAGAAATTACTGTTTGTGCATTTACAATATTCATTGATTTTTGCCATTGAAAAACGTCCAGAAATGATTGGAGCTACTGACTGAATGAAAGGAGCTGGCATCTCACTCTCTTTGAATCTTCTTTATCATGCTAAGAGGAGCAGGAAAAAGCAAAAAATTTCAGAATTGCACCTTGCAATGCGGAGAAATTACTGTTTGTGCATTTACAATATTCATTGATTTTTGCCATTGAAAAACATGTTATTCATATACCAGAAATGTTTGAAGCTACTGACTGAATGAAAGGAGCTGGCACCTCACTCTCTTTGAATCTTCTTTATCATGCTAAGAGGAGCGGGAAAAAGCAAAAAATTTCAGAATTGCACCTTGCAATGCGGAGAAATTACTGTTTGTGCATTTACAATATTCATTGATTTTTGCCATTGAAAAACGTCCAAAAATGATTGAAGGTACTGACTGAATGAAAGGAGCTGGCATCTCACTCTCTTTGAATCTTCTTTATCATGCTAAGAGGAGCAGGAAAAAGCAAAAAATTTCAGAATTGCACCTTGCAATGCGGAGAAATTACTGTTTGTGCATTTACAATATTCATTGGTTTTTGCCATTGAAAAACGTCCAGAAATGATTGAAGCTACTGACTGAATGAAAGGAGCTGGCATCTCACTCTCTTTGAATCTTCTTTATCATGCTAAGAGGAGCAGGAAAAAGCAAAAAATTTCAGAATTGCACCTTGCAATGCGGAGAAATTACAGTTTGTGCATTTACAATATTCATTGATTTTTGCCATTGAAAAACATCCAGAAATGATTGAAGCTACTGACTGAATGAAAGGAGCTGGCATCTCACTCTCTTTGAATCTTCTTTATCATGCTAAGAGGAGCAGGAAAAAGCAAAAAATTTCAGAATTGCACCTTGCAATGCGGAGAAATTACTGTTTGTGCATTTACAATATTCATTGATTTTTGCCATTGAAAAACATCATGTTATTCATATACCAGAAATGTTTGAAGCTACTGACTGAATGAAAGGAGCTGGCATCTCACTCTCTTTGAATCTTCTTTATCATGCTAAGAGGAGCAGGAAAAAGCAAAAAATTTCAGAATTGCACCTTGCAATGTGGAGAAATTACTGTTTGTGCATTTACAATATTCATTGATTTTTACCATTGAAAAACGTCCAGAAATGATTGAAGCTACTGACTGAATGAATGTAGCTGGCATCTCACTCTCTTTGAATCTTCTTTATCATGCTAAGAGGAGCAGGAAAAAGCAAAAAATTTCAGACTTGCACCTTGCAATGCGGAGAAATTACTGTTTGTGCATTTACAATATTCATTGATTTTTGCCATTGAAAAACATCATGTTATTCATATACCAGAAATGTTTGAAGCTACTGACTGAATGAAAGGAGCTGGCATCTCACTCTCTTTGAATCTTCTTTATCATGCTAAGAGGAGCAGGAAAAAGCAAAAAATTTCAGAATTGCACCTTGCAATGCGGAGAAATTACTGTTTGTGCATTTACAATATTCAATGATTTTTGCCATTGAAAAACGTCCAGAAATGATTGAAGCTACTGACTGAACGAAAGGAGCTGGCATCTCACTCTCTTTGAATCTTCTTTATCATGCTAAGAGGAGCAGGAAAAAGCAAAAAATTTCAGAATTGCACCTTGCAATGCGGAGAAATTACTGTTTGTGCATTTACAATATTCATTGATTTTTGCCATTGAAAAACATCATGTTATTCATATACCAGAAATGTTTGAAGCTACTGACTGAATGAAAGGAGCTGACATCTCACTCTCTTTGAATCTTCTTTATCATGCTAAGAGGAGCAGGAAAAAGCAAAAAATTTCAGAATTGCACCTTGCAATGCGGAGAAATTACTGTTTGTGCATTTACAATATTCATTGATTTTTACCATTGAAAAACGTCCAGAAATGATTGAAGCTACTGACTGAATGAAAGTAGCTGGCATCTCACTCTCTTTGAATCTTCTTTATCATGCTAAGAGGAGCAGGAAAAAGCAAAAAAATTTCAGACTTGCACCTTGCAATGCGGAGAAATTACTGTTTGTGCATTTACAATATTCATTGATTTTTGCCATTGAAAAACATCATGTTATTCATATACCAGAAATGTTTGAAGCTACTGACTGAATGAAAGGAGCTGGCATCTCACTCTCTTTGAATCTTCTTTATCATGCTAAGAGGAGCAGGAAAAAGCAAAAAATTTCAGAATTGCACCTTGCAATGCGGAGAAATTACTGTTTGTGCATTTACAATATTCATTGATTTTTGCCATTGAAAAACATCCAGAAATGATTGAAGCTACTGACTGAATGAAAGGAGCTGGCATCTCACTCTCTTTGAATCTTCTTTATCATGCTAAGAGGAGCAGGAAAAAGCAAAAAATTTCAGAATTGCACCTTGCAATGCGGAGAAATTACTGTTTGTGCATTTACAATATTCATTGATTTTTGCCATTGAAAAACATCATGTTATTCATATACCAGAAATGTTTGAAGCTACTGACTGAATGAAAGGAGCTGACATCACACTCTCTTTGAATCTTGTTTATCATGCTAAGAGGAGCAGGAAAAAGCAAAAAATTTCAGAATTGCACCTTGCAATGCGGAGAAATTACTGTTTGTGCATTTACAATATTCATTGATTTTTGCCATTGAAAAACATCCAGAAATGATTGAAGCTACTGACTGAATGAAAGGAGCTGGCATCTCACTCTCTTTGAATCTTCTTTATCATGCTAAGAGGAGCAGGAAAAAGCAAAAAATTTCAGAATTGCACCTTGCAATGTGGAGAAATTACTGTTTGTGCATTTACAATATTCATTGATTTTTACCATTGAAAAACGTCCAGAAATGATTGAAGCTACTGACTGAATGAAAGTAGCTGGCATCTCACTCTCTTTGAATCTTCTTTATCATGCTAAGAGGAGCAGGAAAAAGCAAAAAATTTCAGACTTGCACCTTGCAATGCGGAGAAATTACTGTTTGTGCATTTACAATATTCATTGATTTTTGCCATTGAAAAACATCATGTTATTCATATACCAGAAATGTTTGAAGCTACTGACTGAATGAAAGGAGCTGGCATCTCACTCTCTTTGAATCTTCTTTATCATGCTAAGAGGAGCAGGAAAAAGCAAAAAATTTCAGAATTGCACCTTGCAATGCGGAGAAATTACTGTTTGTACATTTACAATATTCATTGATTTTTGCCATTGAAAAACATCATGTTATTCATATACCAGAAATGTTTGAAGCTACTGACTGAATGAAAGGAGCTGGCATCTCACTCTCTTTGAATCTTCTTTATCATGCTAAGAGGAGCAGGAAAAAGCAAAAAATTTCAGAATTGCACCTTGCAATGTGGAGAAATTACTGTTTGTGCATTTACAATATTCATTGATTTTTACCATTGAAAAACGTCCAGAAATGATTGAAGCTACTGACTGAATGAAAGTAGCTGGCATCTCACTCTCTTTGAATCTTCTTTATCATGCTAAGAGGAGCAGGAAAAAGCAAAAAATTTCAGACTTGCACCTTGCAATGCGGAGAAATTACTGTTTGTGCATTTACAATATTCATTGATTTTTGCCATTGAAAAACATCATGTTATTCATATACCAGAAATGTTTGAAGCTACTGACTGAATGAAAGGAGCTGGCATCTCACTCTCTTTGAATCTTCTTTATCATGCTAAGAGGAGCAGGAAAAAGCAAAAAATTTCAGAATTGCACCTTGCAATGCGGAGAAATTACTGTTTGTACATTTACAATATTCATTGATTTTTGCCATTGAAAAACATCCAGAAATGATTGAAGCTACTGACTGAATGAAAGGAGCTGGCATCTCACTCTCTTTGAATCTTCTTTATCATGCTAAGAGGAGCAGGAAAAAGCAAAAAATTTCAGAATTGCACCTTGCAATGCGGAGAAATTACTGTTTGTGCATTTACAATATTCATTGATTTTTGCCATTGAAAAACATCATGTTATTCATATACCAGAAATGTTTGAAGCTACTGACTGAATGAAAGGAGCTGACATCACACTCTCTTTGAATCTTCTTTATCATGCTAAGAGGAGCAGGAAAAAGCAAAAAATTTCAGAATTGCACCTTGCAATGCGGAGAAATTACTGTTTGTGCATTTACAATATTCATTGATTTTTGCCATTGAAAAACATCCAGAAATGATTGAAGCTACTGACTGAATGAAAAGAGCTGGCATCTCACTCTCTTTGAATCTTCTTTATCATGCTAAGAGGAGCAGGAAAAAGCAAAAAATTTCAGAATTGCACCTTGCAATGCAGAGAAATTACTGTTTGTGCATTTACAATATTCATTGATTTTTGCCATTGAAAAACATCATGTTATTCATATACCAGAAATGTTTGAAGCTACTGACTGAATGAAAGGAGCTGGCATCTCACTCTCTTTGAATCTTCTTTATCATGCTAAGAGGAGCAGGAAAAAGCAAAAAATTTCAGAATTGCACCTTGCAATGCGGAGAAATTACTGTTTGTGCATTTACAATATTCATTGATTTTTGCCATTGAAAAACGTCCAGAAATGATTGAAGGTACTGACTGAATGAAAGGAGCTGGTATCTCACTCTCTTTGAATCTTCTTTATCATGCTAAGAGGAGCAGGAAAAAGCAAAAAATTTCAGAATTGCACCTTGCAATGCGGAGAAATTACTGTTTGTGCATTTACAATATTCATTGGTTTTTGCCATTGAAAAACGTCCAGAAATGATTGAAGCTACTGACTGAATGAAAGGAGCTGGCATCTCACTCTCTTTGAATCTTCTTTATCATGCTAAGAGGAGCAGGAAAAAGCAAAAAATTTCAGAATTGCACCTTGCAATGCGGAGAAATTACAGTTTGTGCATTTACAATATTCATTGATTTTTGCCATTGAAAAACATCCAGAAATGATTGAAGCTACTGACTGAATGAAAGGAGCTGGCATCTCACTCTCTTTGAATCTTCTTTATCATGCTAAGAGGAGCAGGAAAAAGCAAAAAATTTCAGAATTGCACCTTGCAATGCGGAGAAATTACTGTTTGTGCATTTACAATATTCATTGATTTTTGCCATTGAAAAACATCATGTTATTCATATACCAGAAATGTTTGAAGCTACTGACTGAATGAAAGGAGCTGGCATCTCACTCTCTTTGAATCTTCTTTATCATGCTAAGAGGAGCAGGAAAAAGCAAACAATTTCAGAATTGCACCTTGCAATGCGGAGAAATTACTGTTTGTGCATTTACAATATTCATTGATTTTTACCATTGAAAAACGTCCAGAAATGATTGAAGCTACTGACTGAATGAAAGTAGCTGGCATCTCACTCTCTTTGAATCTTCTTTATCATGCTAAGAGGAGCAGGAAAAAGCAAAAAAATTTCAGACTTGCACCTTGCAATGCGGAGAAATTACTGTTTGTGCATTTACAATATTCATTGATTTTTGCCATTGAAAAACATCATGTTATTCATATACCAGAAATGTTTGAAGCTACTGACTGAATGAAAGGAGCTGGCATCTCACTCTCTTTGAATCTTCTTTATCATGCTAAGAGGAGCAGGAAAAAGCAAAAAATTTCAGAATTGCACCTTGCAATGCGGAGAAATTACTGTTTGTGCATTTACAATATTCATTGATTTTTGCCATTGAAAAACATCATGTTATTCATATACCAGAAATGATTGAAGCTACTGACTGAATGAAAGGAGCTGGCATCTCACTCTCTTTGAATCTTCTTTATCATGCTAAGAGGAGCAGGAAAAAGTAAAAAATTTCAGAATTGCACCTTGCAATGCGGAGAAATTACTGTTTGTGCATTTATAATATTCAATGATTTTTGCCATTGAAAAACGTCCAGAAATGATAGAAGCTACTGACTGAACGAAAGGAGCTGGCATCTCACTCTCTTTGAATCTTCTTTATCATGCTAAGAGGAGCAGGAAAAAGCAAAAAATTTCAGAATTGCACCTTGCAATGCGGAGAAATTACTGTTTGTGCATTTACAATATTCATTGATTTTTGCCATTGAAAAACATCCAGAAATGATTGAAGCTACTGACTGAATGAAAGGAGCTGGCATCTCACTCTCTTTGAATCTTCTTTATCATGCTAAGAGGAGCAGGAAAAAGCAAAAAATTTCAGAATTGCACCTTGCAATGCGGAGAAATTACTGTTTGTGCATTTACAATATTCATTGATTTTTGCCATTGAAAAACATCATGTTATTCATATACCAGAAATGTTTGAAGCTACTGACTGAATGAAAGGAGCTGACATCTCACTCTCTTTGAATCTTCTTTATCATGCTAAGAGGAGCAGGAAAAAGCAAAAAATTTCAGAATTGCACCTTGCAATGCGGAGAAATTACTGTTTGTGCATTTACAATATTCATTGATTTTTGCCATTGAAAAACATCCAGAAATGATTGAAGCTACTGACTGAATGAAAGGAGCTGGCATCTCACTCTCTTTGAATCTTCTTTATCATGCTAAGAGGAGCAGGAAAAAGCAAAAAATTTCAGAATTGCACCTTGCAATGCGGAGAAATTACTGTTTGTGCATTTACAATATTCATTGATTTTTGCCATTGAAAAACATCATGTTATTCATATACCAGAAATGTTTGAAGCTACTGACTGAATGAAAGGAGCTGGCATCTCACTCTCTTTGAATCTTCTTTATCATGCTAAGAGGAGCAGGAAAAAGCAAAAAATTTCAGAATTGCACCTTGCAATGCGGAGAAATTACTGTTTGTGCATTTACAATATTCATTGATTTTTGCCTTTGAAAAACATCATGTTATTCATATACCAGAAATGTTTGAAGCTACTGACTGAATGAAAGGAGCTGGCATCTCACTCTCTTTGAATCTTCTTTATCATGCTAAGAGGAGCGGGAAAAAGCAAAAAATTTCAGAATTGCACCTTGCAATGTGGAGAAATTACTGTTTGTGCATTTACAATATTCATTGATTTTTACCATTGAAAAACGTCCAGAAATGATTGAAGCTACTGACTGAATGAAAGTAACTGGCATCTCACTCTCTTTGAATCTTCTTTATCAT
Organism: Phyllobates terribilis; assembly: GCF_046119375.1. NCBI lineage: Eukaryota > Metazoa > Chordata > Amphibia > Anura > Dendrobatidae > Phyllobates > Phyllobates terribilis. Next base: position 66,067 of record NW_027365163.1, on the reverse strand, counting down.
GCTAAGAGGAGCAGGAAAAAGCAAAAAATTTCAGACTTGCACCTTGCAATGCGGAGAAATTACTGTTTGTGCATTTACAATATTCATTGATTTTTGCCATTGAAAAACATCATGTTATTCATATACCAGAAATGTTTGAAGCTACTGACTGAATGAAAGGAGCTGGCATCTCACTCTCTTTGAATCTTCTTTATCATGCTAAGAGGAGCAGGAAAAAGCAAAAAATTTCAGAATTGCACCTTGCAATGCGGAGAAATTACTGTTTGTGCATTTACAATATTCATTGATTTTTGCCATTGAAAAACGTCCAGAAATGATTGAAGCTACTGACTGAATGAAAGGAGCTGGCATCTCACTCTCTTTGAATCTTCTTTATCATGCTAAGAGGAGCAGGAAAAAGCAAAAAATTTCAGAATTGCACCTTGCAATGCGGAGAAATTACTGTTTGTGCATTTACAATCTTCATTGATTTTTGCCATTGAAAAACGTCCAGAAATGATTGAAGCTACTGACTGAATGAAAGGAGCTGGCATCTCACTCTCTTTGAATCTTCTTTATCATGCTAAGAGGAGCAGGAAAAATCAAAAAATTTCAGAATTGCACCTTGCAATGCGGAGAAATTACTGTTTGTGCATTTACAATATTCATTGATTTTTGCCATTGAAAAACATGTTATTCATATACCAGAAATGTTTGAAGCTACTGACTGAATGAAAGGAGCTGGCACCTCACTCTCTTTGAATCTTCTTTATCATGCTAAGAGGAGCGGGAAAAAGCAAAAAATTTCAGAATTGCACCTTGCAATGCGGAGAAATTACTGTTTGTGCATTTACAATATTCATTGATTTTTGCCATTGAAAAACGTCCAGAAATGATTGAAGGTACTGACTGAATGAAAGGAGCTGGCATCTCACTCTCTTTGAATCTTCTTTATCATGCTAAGAGGAGCAGGAAAAAGCAAAAAATTTCAGAATTGCACCTTGCAATGCGGAGAAATTACTGTTTGTGCATTTACAATATTCATTGATTTTTGCCACTGAAAAACGTCCAGAAATGATTGAAGCTACTGACTGAATGAAAGGAGCTGGCATCTCACTCTCTTTGAATCTTCTTTATCATGCTAAGAGGAGCAGGAAAAAGCAAAAAATTTCAGAATTGCACCTTGCAATGCGGAGAAATTACTGTTTGTGCATTTACAATATTCATTGATTTTTGCCATTGAAAAACATCCAGAAATGATTGAAGCTACTGACTGAATGAAAGGAGCTGGCATCTCACTCTCTTTGAATCTTCTTTATCATGCTAAGAGGAGCAGGAAAAAGCAAAAAATTTCAGAATTGCACCTTGCAATGCGGAGAAATTACTGTTTGTGCATTTACAATATTCATTGATTTTTGCCATTGAAAAACATCATGTTATTCATATACCAGAAATGTTTGAAGCTACTGACTGAATGAAAGGAGCTGGCATCTCACTCTCTTTGAATCTTCTTTATCATGCTAAGAGGAGCAGGAAAAAGCAAAAAATTTCAGAATTGCACCTTGCAATGTGGAGAAATTACTGTTTGTGCATTTACAATATTCATTGATTTTTACCATTGAAAAACGTCCAGAAATGATTGAAGCTACTGACTGAATGAAAGTAGCTGGCATCTCACTCTCTTTGAATCTTCTTTATCATGCTAAGAGGAGCAGGAAAAAGCAAAAAATTTCAGACTTGCACCTTGCAATGCGGAGAAATTACTGTTTGTGCATTTACAATATTCATTGATTTTTGCCATTGAAAAACATCATGTTATTCATATACCAGAAATGTTTGAAGCTACTGACTGAATGAAAGGAGCTGGCATCTCACTCTCTTTGAATCTTCTTTATCATGCTAAGAGGAGCAGGAAAAAGCAAAAAATTTCAGAATTGCACCTTGCAATGCGGAGAAATTACTGTTTGTACATTTACAATATTCATTGATTTTTGCCATTGAAAAACATCCAGAAATGATTGAAGCTACTGACTGAATGAAAGGAGCTGGCATCTCACTCTCTTTGAATCTTCTTTATCATGCTAAGAGGAGCAGGAAAAAGCAAAAAATTTCAGAATTGCACCTTGCAATGCGGAGAAATTACTGTTTGTGCATTTACAATATTCATTGATTTTTGCCATTGAAAAACATCATGTTATTCATATACCAGAAATGTTTGAAGCTACTGACTGAATGAAAGGAGCTGACATCACACTCTCTTTGAATCTTCTTTATCATGCTAAGAGGAGCAGGAAAAAGCAAAAAATTTCAGAATTGCACCTTGCAATGCGGAGAAATTACTGTTTGTGCATTTACAATATTCATTGATTTTTGCCATTGAAAAACATCCAGAAATGATTGAAGCTACTGACTGAATGAAAAGAGCTGGCATCTCACTCTCTTTGAATCTTCTTTATCATGCTAAGAGGAGCAGGAAAAAGCAAAAAATTTCAGAATTGCACCTTGCAATGCGGAGAAATTACTGTTTGTGCATTTACAATATTCATTGATTTTTGCCATTGAAAAACATCATGTTATTCATATACCAGAAATGTTTGAAGCTACTGACTGAATGAAAGGAGCTGGCATCTCACTCTCTTTGAATCTTCTTTATCATGCTAAGAGGAGCAGGAAAAAGCAAAAAATTTCAGAATTGCACCTTGCAATGCGGAGAAATTACTGTTTGTGCATTTACAATATTCATTGATTTTTGCCATTGAAAAACGTCCAGAAATGATTGAAGGTACTGACTGAATGAAAGGAGCTGGCATCTCACTCTCTTTGAATCTTCTTTATCATGCTAAGAGGAGCAGGAAAAAGCAAAAAATTTCAGAATTGCACCTTGCAATGCGGAGAAATTACTGTTTGTGCATTTACAATATTCATTGGTTTTTGCCATTGAAAAACGTCCAGAAATGATTGAAGCTACTGACTGAATGAAAGGAGCTGGCATCTCACTCTCTTTGAATCTTCTTTATCATGCTAGGAGGAGCAGGAAAAAGCAAAAAATTTCAGAATTGCACCTTGCAATGCGGAGAAATTACAGTTTGTGCATTTACAATATTCATTGATTTTTGCCATTGAAAAACATCCAGAAATGATTGAAGCTACTGACTGAATGAAAGGAGCTGGCATCTCACTCTCTTTGAATCTTCTTTATCATGCTAAGAGGAGCAGGAAAAAGCAAAAAATTTCAGAATTGCACCTTGCAATGCGGAGAAATTACTGTTTGTGCATTTACAATATTCATTGATTTTTGCCATTGAAAAACATCATGTTATTCATATACCAGAAATGTTTGAAGCTACTGACTGAATGAAAGGAGCTGGCATCTCACTCTCTTTGAATCTTCTTTATCATGCTAAGAGGAGCAGGAAAAAGCAAACAATTTCAGAATTGCACCTTGCAATGTGGAGAAATTACTGTTTGTGCATTTACAATATTCATTGATTTTTACCATTGAAAAACGTCCAGAAATGATTGAAGCTACTGACTGAATGAAAGTAGCTGGCATCTCACTCTCTTTGAATCTTCTTTATCATGCTAAGAGGAGCAGGAAAAAGCAAAAAATTTCAGACTTGCACCTTGCAATGCGGAGAAATTACTGTTTGTGCATTTACAATATTCATTGATTTTTGCCATTGAAAAACATCATGTTATTCATATACCAGAAATGTTTGAAGCTACTGACTGAATGAAAGGAGCTGGCATCTCACTCTCTTTGAATCTTCTTTATCATGCTAAGAGGAGCAGGAAAAAGTAAAAAATTTCAGAATTGCACCTTGCAATGCGGAGAAATTACTGTTTGTGCATTTATAATATTCAATGATTTTTGCCATTGAAAAACGTCCAGAAATGATTGAAGCTACTGACTGAACGAAAGGAGCTGGCATCTCACTCTCTTTGAATCTTCTTTATCATGCTAAGAGGAGCAGGAAAAAGCAAAAAATTTCAGAATTGCACCTTGCAATGCTGAGAAATTACTGTTTGTGCATTTACAATATTCATTGATTTTTGCCATTGAAAAACATCCAGAAATGATTGAAGCTACTGACTGAATGAAAGTAGCTGGCATCTCACTCTCTTTGAATCTTCTTTATCATGCTAAGAGGAGCAGGAAAAAGCAAAAAATTTCAGACTTGCACCTTGCAATGCGGAGAAATTACTGTTTGTGCATTTACAATATTCATTGATTTTTGCCATTGAAAAACATCATGTTATTCATATACCAGAAATGTTTGAAGCTACTGACTGAATGAAAGGAGCTGGCATCTCACTCTCTTTGAATCTTCTTTATCATGCTAAGAGGAGCAGGAAAAAGCAAAAGATTTCAGAATTGCACCTTGCAATGCGGAGAAATTACTGTTTGTGCATTTACAATATTCATTGATTTTTGCCATTGAAAAACATCCAGAAATGATTGAAGCTACTGACTGAATGAAAAGAGCTGGCATCTCACTCTCTTTGAATCTTCTTTATCATGCTAAGAGGAGCAGGAAAAAGCAAAAAATTTCAGAATTGCACCTTGCAATGCGGAGAAATTACTGTTTGTGCATTTACAATATTCATTGATTTTTGCCATTGAAAAACATCATGTTATTCATATACCAGAAATGTTTGAAGCTACTGACTGAATGAAAGGAGCTGGCATCTCACTCTCTTTGAATCTTCTTTATCATGCTAAGAGGAGCAGGAAAAAGCAAAAAATTTCAGAATTGCACCTTGCAATGCGGAGAAATTACTGTTTGTGCATTTACAATATTCATTGATTTTTGCCATTGAAAAACGTCCAGAAATGATTGAAGGTACTGACTGAATGAAAGGAGCTGGCATCTCACTCTCTTTGAATCTTCTTTATCATGCTAAGAGGAGCAGGAAAAAGCAAAAAATTTCAGAATTGCACCTTGCAATGCGGAGAAATTACTGTTTGTGCATTTACAATATTCATTGATTTTTGCCATTGAAAAACATCATGTTATTCATATACCAGAAATGTTTGAAGCTACTGACTGAATGAAAGGAGCTGACATCACACTCTCTTTGAATCTTCTTTATCATGCTAAGAGGAGCAGGAAAAAGCAAAAAATTTCAGAATTGCACCTTGCAATGCGGAGAAATTACTGTTTGTGCATTTACAATATTCATTGATTTTTGCCATTGAAAAACATCCAGAAATGATTGAAGCTACTGACTGAATGAAAAGAGCTGGCATCTCACTCTCTTTGAATCTTCTTTATCATGCTAAGAGGAGCAGGAAAAAGCAAAAAATTTCAGAATTGCACCTTGCAATGCGGAGAAATTACTGTTTGTGCATTTACAATATTCATTGATTTTTGCCATTGAAAAACATCATGTTATTCATATACCAGAAATGTTTGAAGCTACTGACTGAATGAAAGGAGCTGGCATCTCACTCTCTTTGAATCTTCTTTATCATGCTAAGAGGAGCAGGAAAAAGCAAAAAATTTCAGAATTGCACCTTGCAATGCGGAGAAATTACTGTTTGTGCATTTACAATATTCATTGATTTTTGCCATTGAAAAACGTCCAGAAATGATTGAAGGTACTGACTGAATGAAAGGAGCTGGCATCTCACTCTCTTTGAATCTTCTTTATCATGCTAAGAGGAGCAGGAAAAAGCAAAAAATTTCAGAATTGCACCTTGCAATGCGGAGAAATTACTGTTTGTGCATTTACAATATTCATTGGTTTTTGCCATTGAAAAACGTCCAGAAATGATTGAAGCTACTGACTGAATGAAAGGAGCTGGCATCTCACTCTCTTTGAATCTTCTTTATCATGCTAAGAGGAGCAGGAAAAAGCAAAAAATTTCAGAATTGCACCTTGCAATGCGGAGAAATTACAGTTTGTGCATTTACAATATTCATTGATTTTTGCCATTGAAAAACATCCAGAAATGATTGAAGCTACTGACTGAATGAAAGGAGCTGGCATCTCACTCTCTTTGAATCTTCTTTATCATGCTAAGAGGAGCAGGAAAAAGCAAAAAATTTCAGAATTGCACCTTGCAATGCGGAGAAATTACTGTTTGTGCATTTACAATATTCATTGATTTTTGCCATTGAAAAACATCATGTTATTCATATACCAGAAATGTTTGAAGCTACTGACTGAATGAAAGGAGCTGGCATCTCACTCTCTTTGAATCTTCTTTATCATGCTAAGAGGAGCAGGAAAAAGCAAACAATTTCAGAATTGCACCTTGCAATGTGGAGAAATTACTGTTTGTGCATTTACAATATTCATTGATTTTTACCATTGAAAAACGTCCAGAAATGATTGAAGCTACTGACTGAATGAAAGTAGCTGGCATCTCACTCTCTTTGAATCTTCTTTATCATGCTAAGAGGAGCAGGAAAAAGCAAAAAATTTCAGACTTGCACCTTGCAATGCGGAGAAATTACTGTTTGTGCATTTACAATATTCATTGATTTTTGCCATTGAAAAACATCATGTTATTCATATACCAGAAATGTTTGAAGCTACTGACTGAATGAAAGGAGCTGGCATCTCACTCTCTTTGAATCTTCTTTATCATGCTAAGAGGAGCAGGAAAAAGTAAAAAATTTCAGAATTGCACCTTGCAATGCGGAGAAATTACTGTTTGTGCATTTATAATATTCAATGATTTTTGCCATTGAAAAACGTCCAGAAATGATTGAAGCTACTGACTGAACGAAAGGAGCTGGCATCTCACTCTCTTTGAATCTTCTTTATCATGCTAAGAGGAGCAGGAAAAAGCAAAAAATTTCAGAATTGCACCTTGCAATGCGGAGAAATTACTGTTTGTGCATTTACAATATTCATTGATTTTTGCCATTGAAAAACATCCAGAAATGATTGAAGCTACTGACTGAATGAAAGGAGCTGGCATCTCACTCTCTTTGAATCTTCTTTATCATGCTAAGAGGAGCAGGAAAAAGCAAAAAATTTCAGAATTGCACCTTGCAATGCGGAGAAATTACTGTTTGTGCATTTACAATATTCATTGATTTTTGCCATTGAAAAACATCATGTTATTCATATACCAGAAATGTTTGAAGCTACTGACTGAATGAAAGGAGCTGACATCTCACTCTCTTTGAATCTTCTTTATCATGCTAAGAGGAGCAGGAAAAAGCAAAAAATTTCAGAATTGCACCTTGCAATGCGGAGAAATTACTGTTTGTGCATTTACAATATTCATTGATTTTTGCCATTGAAAAACGTCCAGAAATGATTGAAGCTACTGACTGAATGAAAGGAGCTGGCATCTCACTCTCTTTGAATCTTCTTTATCATGCTAAGAGGAGCAGGAAAAAGCAAAAAATTTCAGAATTGCACCTTGCAATGCGGAGAAATTACTGTTTGTGCATTTACAATATTCATTGATTTTTGCCATTGAAAAACATGTTATTCATATACCAGAAATGTTTGAAGCTACTGACTGAATGAAAGGAGCTGGCACCTCACTCTCTTTGAATCTTCTTTATCATGCTAAGAGGAGCGGGAAAAAGCAAAAAATTTCAGAATTGCACCTTGCAATGTGGAGAAATTACTGTTTGTGCATTTATAATATTCAATGATTTTTGCCATTGAAAAACGTCCAGAAATGATTGAAGCTACTGACTGAACGAAAGGAGCTGGCATCTCACTCTCTTTGAATCTTCTTTATCATGCTAAGAGGAGCAGGAAAAAGCAAAAAATTTCAGAATTGCACCTTGCAATGCGGAGAAATTACTGTTTGTGCATTTACAATATTCATTGATTTTTGCCATTGAAAAACATCATGTTATTCATATACCAGAAATGTTTGAAGCTACTGACTGAATGAAAGGAGCTGACATCTCACTCTCTTTGAATCTTCTTTATCATGCTAAGAGGAGCAGGAAAAAGCAAAAAATTTCAGAATTGCACCTTGCAATGCGGAGAAATTACTGTTTGTGCATTTACAATATTCATTGATTTTTACCATTGAAAAACGTCCAGAAATGATTGAAGCTACTGACTGAATGAAAGTAGCTGGCATCTCACTCTCTTTGAATCTTCTTTATCATGCTAAGAGGAGCAGGAAAAAGCAAAAAATTTCAGACTTGCACCTTGCAATGCGGAGAAATTACTGTTTGTGCATTTACAATATTCATTGATTTTTGCCATTGAAAAACATCATGTTATTCATATACCAGAAATGTTTGAAGCTACTGACTGAATGAAAGGAGCTGGCATCTCACTCTCTTTGAATCTTCTTTATCATGCTAAGAGGAGCAGGAAAAAGCAAAAAATTTCAGAATTGCACCTTGCAATGCGGAGAAATTACTGTTTGTGCATTTACAATATTCATTGATTTTTGCCATTGAAAAACATCCAGAAATGATTGAAGCTACTGACTGAATGAAAGGAGCTGGCATCTCACTCTCTTTGAATCTTCTTTATCATGCTAAGAGGAGCAGGAAAAAGCAAAAAATTTCAGAATTGCACCTTGCAATGCGGAGAAATTACTGTTTGTGCATTTACAATATTCATTGATTTTTGCCATTGAAAAACATCATGTTATTCATATACCAGAAATGTTTGAAGCTACTGACTGAATGAAAGGAGCTGACATCACACTCTCTTTGAATCTTGTTTATCATGCTAAGAGGAGCAGGAAAAAGCAAAAAATTTCAGAATTGCACCTTGCAATGCGGAGAAATTACTGTTTGTGCATTTACAATATTCATTGATTTTTGCCATTGAAAAACATCCAGAAATGATTGAAGCTACTGACTGAATGAAAGGAGCTGGCATCTCACTCTCTTTGAATCTTCTTTATCATGCTAAGAGGAGCAGGAAAAAGCAAAAAATTTCAGAATTGCACCTTGCAATGCGGAGAAATTACTGTTTTGTGCATTTACAATATTCATTGGTTTTTGCCATTGAAAAACGTCCAGAAATGATTGAAGCTACTGACTGAATGAAAGGAGCTGGCATCTCACTCTCTTTGAATCTTCTTTATCATGCTAAGAGGAGCAGGAAAAAGCAAAAAATTTCAGAATTGCACCTTGCAATGCGGAGAAATTACAGTTTGTGCATTTACAATATTCATTGATTTTTGCCATTGAAAAACATCCAGAAATGATTGAAGCTACTGACTGAATGAAAGGAGCTGGCATCTCACTCTCTTTGAATCTTCTTTATCATGCTAAGAGGAGCAGGAAAAAGCAAAAAATTTCAGAATTGCACCTTGCAATGTGGAGAAATTACTGTTTGTGCATTTACAATATTCATTGATTTTTACCATTGAAAAACGTCCAGAAATGATTGAAGCTACTGACTGAATGAAAGTAGCTGGCATCTCACTCTCTTTGAATCTTCTTTATCATGCTAAGAGGAGCAGGAAAAAGCAAAAAATTTCAGACTTGCACCTTGCAATGCGGAGAAATTACTGTTTGTGCATTTACAATATTCATTGATTTTTGCCATTGAAAAACATCATGTTATTCATATACCAGAAATGTTTGAAGCTACTGACTGAATGAAAGGAGCTGGCATCTCACTCTCTTTGAATCTTCTTTATCATGCTAAGAGGAGCAGGAAAAAGCAAAAAATTTCAGAATTGCACCTTGCAATGCGGAGAAATTACTGTTTGTGCATTTACAATATTCATTGATTTTTGCCATTGAAAAACATCATGTTATTCATATACCAGAAATGTTTGAAGCTACTGACTGAATGAAAGGAGCTGGCATCTCACTCTCTTTGAATCTTCTTTATCATGCTAAGAGGAGCAGGAAAAAGCAAAAAATTTCAGAATTGCACCTTGCAATGTGGAGAAATTACTGTTTGTGCATTTACAATATTCATTGATTTTTACCATTGAAAAACGTCCAGAAATGATTGAAGCTACTGACTGAATGAAAGTAGCTGGCATCTCACTCTCTTTGAATCTTCTTTATCATGCTAAGAGGAGCAGGAAAAAGCAAAAAATTTCAGACTTGCACCTTGCAATGCGGAGAAATTACTGTTTGTGCATTTACAATATTCATTGATTTTTGCCATTGAAAAACATCATGTTATTCATATACCAGAAATGTTTGAAGCTACTGACTGAATGAAAGGAGCTGGCATCTCACTCTCTTTGAATCTTCTTTATCATGCTAAGAGGAGCAGGAAAAAGCAAAAAATTTCAGAATTGCACCTTGCAATGCGGAGAAATTACTGTTTGTGCATTTACAATATTCATTGATTTTTGCCATTGAAAAACATCATGTTATTCATATACCAGAAATGATTGAAGCTACTGACTGAATGAAAGGAGCTGGCATCTCACTCTCTTTGAATCTTCTTTATCATGCTAAGAGGAGCAGGAAAAAGTAAAAAATTTCAGAATTGCACCTTGCAATGCGGAGAAATTACTGTTTGTGCATTTATAATATTCAATGATTTTTGCCATTGAAAAACGTCCAGAAATGATTGAAGCTACTGACTGAACGAAAGGAGCTGGCATCTCACTCTCTTTGAATCTTCTTTATCATGCTAAGAGGAGCAGGAAAAAGCAAAAAATTTCAGAATTGCACCTTGCAATGCGGAGAAATTACTGTTTGTGCATTTACAATATTCATTGATTTTTGCCATTGAAAAACATCCAGAAATGATTGAAGCTACTGACTGAATGAAAGGAGCTGGCATCTCACTCTCTTTGAATCTTCTTTATCATGCTAAGAGGAGCAGGAAAAAGCAAAAAATTTCAGAATTGCACCTTGCAATGCGGAGAAATTACTGTTTGTGCATTTACAATATTCATTGATTTTTGCCATTGAAAAACATCATGTTATTCATATACCAGAAATGTTTGAAGCTACTGACTGAATGAAAGGAGCTGACATCTCACTCTCTTTGAATCTTCTTTATCATGCTAAGAGGAGCAGGAAAAAGCAAAAAATTTCAGAATTGCACCTTGCAATGCGGAGAAATTACTGTTTGTGCATTTACAATATTCATTGATTTTTGCCATTGAAAAACATCATGTTATTCATATACCAGAAATGTTTGAAGCTACTGACTGAATGAAAGGAGCTGACATCTCACTCTCTTTGAATCTTCTTTATCATGCTAAGAGGAGCAGGAAAAAGCAAAAAATTTCAGAATTGCACCTTGCAATGCGGAGAAATTACTGTTTGTGCATTTACAATATTCATTGATTTTTGCCATTGAAAAACATCATGTTATTCATGTACCAGAAATGTTTGAAGCTACTGACTGAATGAAAGGAGCTGACATCTCACTCTCTTTGAATCTTCTTTATCATGCTAAGAGGAGCAGGAAAAAGCAAAAAATTTCAGAATTGCACCTTGCAATGCGGAGAAATTACTGTTTGTGCATTTACAATATTCATTGATTTTTGCCATTGAAAAACGTCCAGAAATGATTGGAGCTACTGACTGAATGAAAGGAGCTGGCATCTCACTCTCTTTGAATCTTCTTTATCATGCTAAGAGGAGCAGGAAAAAGCAAAAAATTTCAGAATTGCACCTTGCAATGCGGAGAAATTACTGTTTGTGCATTTACAATATTCATTGATTTTTGCCATTGAAAAACATGTTATTCATATACCAGAAATGTTTGAAGCTACTGACTGAATGAAAGGAGCTGGCACCTCACTCTCTTTGAATCTTCTTTATCATGCTAAGAGGAGCGGGAAAAAGCAAAAAATTTCAGAATTGCACCTTGCAATGCGGAGAAATTACTGTTTGTGCATTTACAATATTCATTGATTTTTGCCATTGAAAAACGTCCAAAAATGATTGAAGGTACTGACTGAATGAAAGGAGCTGGCATCTCACTCTCTTTGAATCTTCTTTATCATGCTAAGAGGAGCAGGAAAAAGCAAAAAATTTCAGAATTGCACCTTGCAATGCGGAGAAATTACTGTTTGTGCATTTACAATATTCATTGGTTTTTGCCATTGAAAAACGTCCAGAAATGATTGAAGCTACTGACTGAATGAAAGGAGCTGGCATCTCACTCTCTTTGAATCTTCTTTATCATGCTAAGAGGAGCAGGAAAGAGCAAAAAATTTCAGAATTGCACCTTGCAATGCGGAGAAATTACAGTTTGTGCATTTACAATATTCATTGATTTTTGCCATTGAAAAACATCCAGAAATGATTGAAGCTACTGACTGAATGAAAGGAGCTGGCATCTCACTCTCTTTGAATCTTCTTTATCATGCTAAGAGGAGCAGGAAAAAGCAAAAAATTTCAGAATTGCACCTTGCAATGCGGAGAAATTACTGTTTGTGCATTTACAATATTCATTGATTTTTGCCATTGAAAAACATCATGTTATTCATATACCAGAAATGTTTGAAGCTACTGACTGAATGAAAGGAGCTGGCATCTCACTCTCTTTGAATCTTCTTTATCATGCTAAGAGGAGCAGGAAAAAGCAAAAAATTTCAGAATTGCACCTTGCAATGTGGAGAAATTACTGTTTGTGCATTTACAATATTCATTGATTTTTACCATTGAAAAACGTCCAGAAATGATTGAAGCTACTGACTGAATGAATGTAGCTGGCATCTCACTCTCTTTGAATCTTCTTTATCATGCTAAGAGGAGCAGGAAAAAGCAAAAAATTTCAGACTTGCACCTTGCAATGCGGAGAAATTACTGTTTGTGCATTTACAATATTCATTGATTTTTGCCATTGAAAAACATCATGTTATTCATATACCAGAAATGTTTGAAGCTACTGACTGAATGAAAGGAGCTGGCATCTCACTCTCTTTGAATCTTCTTTATCATGCTAAGAGGAGCAGGAAAAAGCAAAAAATTTCAGAATTGCACCTTGCAATGTGGAGAAATTACTGTTTGTGCATTTACAATATTCATTGATTTTTACCATTGAAAAACGTCCAGAAATGATTGAAGCTACTGACTGAATGAAAGTAGCTGGCATCTCACTCTCTTTGAATCTTCTTTATCATGCTAAGAGGAGCAGGAAAAAGCAAAAAATTTCAGACTTGCACCTTGCAATGCGGAGAAATTACTGTTTGTGCATTTACAATATTCATTGATTTTTGCCATTGAAAAACATCATGTTATTCATATACCAGAAATGTTTGAAGCTACTGACTGAATGAAAGGAGCTGGCATCTCACTCTCTTTGAATCTTCTTTATCATGCTAAGAGGAGCAGGAAAAAGCAAAAAATTTCAGAATTGCACCTTGCAATGCGGAGAAATTACTGTTTGTACATTTACAATATTCATTGATTTTTGCCATTGAAAAACATCATGTTATTCATATACCAGAAATGTTTAAAGCTACTGACTGAATGAAAGGAGCTGGCATCTCACTCTCTTTGAATCTTCTTTATCATGCTAAGAGGAGCAGGAAAAAGCAAAAAATTTCAGAATTGCACCTTGCAATGTGGAGAAATTACTGTTTGTGCATTTACAATATTCATTGATTTTTACCATTGAAAAACGTCCAGAAATGATTGAAGCTACTGACTGAATGAAAGTAGCTGGCATCTCACTCTCTTTGAATCTTCTTTATCATGCTAAGAGGAGCAGGAAAAAGCAAAAAATTTCAGACTTGCACCTTGCAATGCGGAGAAATTACTGTTTGTGCATTTACAATATTCATTGATTTTTGCCATTGAAAAACATCATGTTATTCATATACCAGAAATGTTTGAAGCTACTGACTGAATGAAAGGAGCTGGCATCTCACTCTCTTTGAATCTTCTTTATCATGCTAAGAGGAGCAGGAAAAAGCAAAAAATTTCAGAATTGCACCTTGCAATGCGGAGAAATTACTGTTTGTACATTTACAATATTCATTGATTTTTGCCATTGAAAAACATCCAGAAATGATTGAAGCTACTGACTGAATGAAAGGAGCTGGCATCTCACTCTCTTTGAATCTTCTTTATCATGCTAAGAGGAGCAGGAAAAAGCAAAAAATTTCAGAATTGCACCTTGCAATGCGGAGAAATTACTGTTTGTGCATTTACAATATTCATTGATTTTTGCCATTGAAAAACATCATGTTATTCATATACCAGAAATGTTTGAAGCTACTGACTGAATGAAAGGAGCTGACATCACACTCTCTTTGAATCTTCTTTATCATGCTAAGAGGAGCAGGAAAAAGCAAAAAATTTCAGAATTGCACCTTGCAATGCGGAGAAATTACTGTTTGTGCATTTACAATATTCATTGATTTTTGCCATTGAAAAACATCCAGAAATGATTGAAGCTACTGACTGAATGAAAAGAGCTGGCATCTCACTCTCTTTGAATCTTCTTTATCATGCTAAGAGGAGCAGGAAAAAGCAAAAAATTTCAGAATTGCACCTTGCAATGCGGAGAAATTACTGTTTGTGCATTTACAATATTCATTGATTTTTGCCATTGAAAAACATCATGTTATTCATATACCAGAAATGTTTGAAGCTACTGACTGAATGAAAGGAGCTGGCATCTCACTCTCTTTGAATCTTCTTTATCATGCTAAGAGGAGCAGGAAAAAGCAAAAAATTTCAGAATTGCACCTTGCAATGCGGAGAAATTACTGTTTGTGCATTTACAATATTCATTGATTTTTGCCATTGAAAAACGTCCAGAAATGATTGAAGGTACTGACTGAATGAAAGGAGCTGGCATCTCACTCTCTTTGAATCTTCTTTATCATGCTAAGAGGAGCAGGAAAAAGCAAAAAATTTCAGAATTGCACCTTGCAATGCGGAGAAATTACTGTTTGTGCATTTACAATATTCATTGGTTTTTGCCATTGAAAAACGTCCAGAAATGATTGAAGCTACTGACTGAATGAAAGGAGCTGGCATCTCACTCTCTTTGAATCTTCTTTATCATGCTAAGAGGAGCAGGAAAAAGCAAAAAATTTCAGAATTGCACCTTGCAATGCGGAGAAATTACAGTTTGTGCATTTACAATATTCATTGATTTTTGCCATTGAAAAACATCCAGAAATGATTGAAGCTACTGACTGAATGAAAGGAGCTGGCATCTCACTCTCTTTGAATCTTCTTTATCATGCTAAGAGGAGCAGGAAAAAGCAAAAAATTTCAGAATTGCACCTTGCAATGCGGAGAAATTACTGTTTGTGCATTTACAATATTCATTGATTTTTGCCATTGAAAAACATCATGTTATTCATATACCAGAAATGTTTGAAGCTACTGACTGAATGAAAGGAGCTGGCATCTCACTCTCTTTGAATCTTCTTTATCATGCTAAGAGGAGCAGGAAAAAGCAAACAATTTCAGAATTGCACCTTGCAATGTGGAGAAATTACTGTTTGTGCATTTACAATATTCATTGATTTTTACCATTGAAAAACGTCCAGAAATGATTGAAGCTACTGACTGAATGAAAGTAGCTGGCATCTCACTCTCTTTGAATCTTCTTTATCATGCTAAGAGGAGCAGGAAAAAGCAAAAAATTTCAGACTTGCACCTTGCAATGCGGAGAAATTACTGTTTGTGCATTTACAATATTCATTGATTTTTGCCATTGAAAAACATCATGTTATTCATATACCAGAAATGTTTGAAGCTACTGACTGAATGAAAGGAGCTGGCATCTCACTCGCTTTGAATCTTCTTTATCATGCTAAGAGGAGCAGGAAAAAGTAAAAAATTTCAGAATTGCACCTTGCAATGCGGAGAAATTACTGTTTGTGCATTTATAATATTCAATGATTTTTGCCATTGAAAAACGTCCAGAAATGATTGAAGCTACTGACTGAACGAAAGGAGCTGGCATCTCACTCTCTTTGAATCTTCTTTATCATGCTAAGAGGAGCAGGAAAAAGCAAAAAATTTCAGAATTGCACCTTGCAATGCGGAGAAATTACTGTTTGTGCATTTACAATATTCATTGATTTTTGCCATTGAAAAACATCCAGAAATGATTGAAGCTACTGACTGAATGAAAGTAGCTGGCATCTCACTCTCTTTGAATCTTCTTTATCATGCTAAGAGGAGCAGGAAAAAGCAAAAAATTTCAGACTTGCACCTTGCAATGCGGAGAAATTACTGTTTGTGCATTTACAATATTCATTGATTTTTGCCATTGAAAAACATCATGTTATTCATATACCAGAAATGTTTGAAGCTACTGACTGAATGAAAGGAGCTGGCATCTCACTCTCTTTGAATCTTCTTTATCATGCTAAGAGGAGCAGGAAAAAGCAAAAAATTTCAGAATTGCACCTTGCAATGCGGAGAAATTACTGTTTGTACATTTACAATATTCATTGATTTTGCCATTGAAAAACATCCAGAAATGATTGAAGCTACTGACTGAATGAAAGGAGCTGGCATCTCACTCTCTTTGAATCTTCTTTATCATGCTAAGAGGAGCAGGAAAAAGCAAAAAATTTCAGAATTGCACCTTGCAATGCGGAGAAATTACTGTTTGTGCATTTACAATATTCATTGATTTTTGCCATTGAAAAACATCATGTTATTCATATACCAGAAATGTTTGAAGCTACTGACTGAATGAAAGGAGCTGACATCACACTCTCTTTGAATCTTCTTTATCATGCTAAGAGGAGCAGGAAAAAGCAAAAAATTTCAGAATTGCACCTTGCAATGCGGAGAAATTACTGTTTGTGCATTTACAATATTCATTGATTTTTGCCATTGAAAAACATCCAGAAATGATTGAAGCTACTGACTGAATGAAAAGAGCTGGCATCTCACTCTCTTTGAATCTTCTTTATCATGCTAAGAGGAGCAGGAAAAAGCAAAAAATTTCAGAATTGCACCTTGCAATGCGGAGAAATTACTGTTTGTGCATTTACAATATTCATTGATTTTTGCCATTGAAAAACGTCCAGAAATGATTGAAGGTACTGACTGAATGAAAGGAGCTGGCATCTCACTCTCTTTGAATCTTCTTTATCATGCTAAGAGGAGCAGGAAAAAGCAAAAAATTTCAGAATTGCACCTTGCAATGCGGAGAAATTACTGTTTGTGCATTTACAATATTCATTGGTTTTTGCCATTGAAAAACGTCCAGAAATGATTGAAGCTACTGACTGAATGAAAGGAGCTGGCATCTCACTCTCTTTGAATCTTCTTTATCATGCTAAGAGGAGCAGGAAAAAGCAAAAAATTTCAGAATTGCACCTTGCAATGCGGAGAAATTACAGTTTGTGCATTTACAATATTCATTGATTTTTGCCATTGAAAAACATCCAGAAATGATTGAAGCTACTGACTGAATGAAAGGAGCTGGCATCTCACTCTCTTTGAATCTTCTTTATCATGCTAAGAGGAGCAGGAAAAAGCAAAAAATTTCAGAATTGCACCTTGCAATGCGGAGAAATTACTGTTTGTGCATTTACAATATTCATTGATTTTTGCCATTGAAAAACATCATGTTATTCATATACCAGAAATGTTTGAAGCTACTGACTGAATGAAAGGAGCTGGCATCTCACTCTCTTTGAATCTTCTTTATCATGCTAAGAGGAGCAGGAAAAAGCAAACAATTTCAGAATTGCACCTTGCAATGTGGAGAAATTACTGTTTGTGCATTTACAATATTCATTGATTTTTACCATTGAAAAACGTCCAGAAATGATTGAAGCTACTGACTGAATGAAAGTAGCTGGCATCTCACTCTCTTTGAATCTTCTTTATCATGCTAAGAGGAGCAGGAAAAAGCAAAAAATTTCAGACTTGCACCTTGCAATGCGGAGAAATTACTGTTTGTGCATTTACAATATTCATTGATTTTTGCCATTGAAAAACATCATGTTATTCATATACCAGAAATGTTTGAAGCTACTGACTGAATGAAAGGAGCTGGCATCTCACTCTCTTTGAATCTTCTTTATCATGTTAAGAGGAGCAGGAAAAAGTAAAAAATTTCAGAATTGCACCTTGCAATGCGGAGAAATTACTGTTTGTGCATTTATAATATTCAATGATTTTTGCCATTGAAAAACGTCCAGAAATGATTGAAGCTACTGACTGAACGAAAGGAGCTGGCATCTCACTCTCTTTGAATCTTCTTTATCATGCTAAGAGGAGCAGGAAAAAGCAAAAAATTTCAGAATTGCACCTTGCAATGCGGAGAAATTACTGTTTGTGCATTTACAATATTCATTGATTTTTGCCATTGAAAAACATCCAGAAATGATTGAAGCTACTGACTGAATGAAAGGAGCTGGCATCTCACTCTCTTTGAATCTTCTTTATCATGCTAAGAGGAGCAGGAAAAAGCAAAAAATTTCAGAATTGCACCTTGCAATGCGGAGAAATTACTGTTTGTGCATTTACAATATTCATTGATTTTTGCCATTGAAAAACATCATGTTATTCATATACCAGAAATGTTTGAAGCTACTGACTGAATGAAAGGAGCTGACATCTCACTCTCTTTGAATCTTCTTTATCATGCTAAGAGGAGCAGGAAAAAGCAAAAAATTTCAGAATTGCACCTTGCAATGCGGAGAAATTACTGTTTGTGCATTTACAATATTCTTTGATTTTTGCCATTGAAAAACGTCCAGAAATGATTGAAGCTACTGACTGAATGAAAGGAGCTGGCATCTCACTCTCTTTGAATCTTCTTTATCATGCTAAGAGGAGCAGGAAAAAGCAAAAAATTTCAGAATTGCACCTTGCAATGCGGAGAAATTACTGTTTGTGCATTTACAATATTCATTGATTTTTGCCATTGAAAAACATGTTATTCATATACCAGAAATGTTTGAAGCTACTGACTGAATGAAAGGAGCTGGCACCTCACTCTCTTTGAATCTTCTTTATCATGCTAAGAGGAGCGGGAAAAAGCAAAAAATTTCAGAATTGCACCTTGCAATGTGGAGAAATTACTGTTTGTGCATTTATAATATTCAATGATTTTTGCCATTGAAAAACGTCCAGAAATGATTGAAGCTACTGACTGAACGAAAGGAGCTGGCATCTCACTCTCTTTGAATCTTCTTTATCATGCTAAGAGGAGCAGGAAAAAGCAAAAAATTTCAGAATTGCACCTTGCAATGCGGAGAAATTACTGTTTGTGCATTTACAATATTCATTGATTTTTGCCATTGAAAAACATCATGTTATTCATATACCAGAAATGTTTGAAGCTACTGACTGAATGAAAGGAGCTGACATCTCACTCTCTTTGAATCTTCTTTATCATGCTAAGAGGAGCAGGAAAAAGCAAAAAATTTCAGAATTGCACCTTGCAATGCGGAGAAATTACTGTTTGTGCATTTACAATATTCATTGATTTTTACCATTGAAAAACGTCCAGAAATGATTGAAGCTACTGACTGAATGAAAGTAGCTGGCATCTCACTCTCTTTGAATCTTCTTTATCATGCTAAGAGGAGCAGGAAAAAGCAAAAAATTTCAGACTTGCACCTTGCAATGCGGAGAAATTACTGTTTGTGCATTTACAATATTCATTGATTTTTGCCATTGAAAAACATCATGTTATTCATATACCAGAAATGTTTGAAGCTACTGACTGAATGAAAGGAGCTGGCATCTCACTCTCTTTGAATCTTCTTTATCATGCTAAGAGGAGCAGGAAAAAGCAAAAAATTTCAGAATTGCACCTTGCAATGCGGAGAAATTACTGTTTGTGCATTTACAATATTCATTGATTTTTGCCATTGAAAAACATCATGTTATTCATATACCAGAAATGTTTGAAGCTACTGACTGAATGAAAGGAGCTGACATCACACTCTCTTTGAATCTTGTTTATCATGCTAAGAGGAGCAGGAAAAAGCAAAAAATTTCAGAATTGCACCTTGCAATGCGGAGAAATTACTGTTTGTGCATTTACAATATTCATTGATTTTTGCCATTGAAAAACATCCAGAAATGATTGAAGCTACTGACTGAATGAAAGGAGCTGGCATCTCACTCTCTTTGAATCTTCTTTATCATGCTAAGAGGAGCAGGAAAAAGCAAAAAATTTCAGAATTGCACCTTGCAATGCGGAGAAATTACTGTTTTGTGCATTTACAATATTCATTGGTTTTTGCCATTGAAAAACGTCCAGAAATGATTGAAGCTACTGACTGAATGAAAGGAGCTGGCATCTCACTCTCTTTGAATCTTCTTTATCATGCTAAGAGGAGCAGGAAAAAGCAAAAAATTTCAGAATTGCACCTTGCAATGCGGAGAAATTACAGTTTGTGCATTTACAATATTCATTGATTTTTGCCATTGAAAAACATCCAGAAATGATTGAAGCTACTGACTGAATGAAAGGAGCTGGCATCTCACTCTCTTTGAATCTTCTTTATCATGCTAAGAGGAGCAGGAAAAAGCAAAAAATTTCAGAATTGCACCTTGCAATGTGGAGAAATTACTGTTTGTGCATTTACAATATTCATTGATTTTTACCATTGAAAAACGTCCAGAAATGATTGAAGCTACTGACTGAATGAAAGTAGCTGGCATCTCACTCTCTTTGAATCTTCTTTATCATGCTAAGAGGAGCAGGAAAAAGCAAAAAATTTCAGACTTGCACCTTGCAATGCGGAGAAATTACTGTTTGTGCATTTACAATATTCATTGATTTTTGCCATTGAAAAACATCATGTTATTCATATACCAGAAATGTTTGAAGCTACTGACTGAATGAAAGGAGCTGGCATCTCACTCTCTTTGAATCTTCTTTATCATGCTAAGAGGAGCAGGAAAAAGCAAAAAATTTCAGAATTGCACCTTGCAATGCGGAGAAATTACTGTTTGTGCATTTACAATATTCATTGATTTTTGCCATTGAAAAACATCATGTTATTCATATACCAGAAATGTTTGAAGCTACTGACTGAATGAAAGGAGCTGGCATCTCACTCTCTTTGAATCTTCTTTATCATGCTAAGAGGAGCAGGAAAAAGCAAAAAATTTCAGAATTGCACCTTGCAATGTGGAGAAATTACTGTTTGTGCATTTACAATATTCATTGATTTTTACCATTGAAAAACGTCCAGAAATGATTGAAGCTACTGACTGAATGAAAGTAGCTGGCATCTCACTCTCTTTGAATCTTCTTTATCATGCTAAGAGGAGCAGGAAAAAGCAAAAAATTTCAGACTTGCACCTTGCAATGCGGAGAAATTACTGTTTGTGCATTTACAATATTCATTGATTTTTGCCATTGAAAAACATCATGTTATTCATATACCAGAAATGTTTGAAGCTACTGACTGAATGAAAGGAGCTGGCATCTCACTCTATTTGAATCTTCTTTATCATGCTAAGAGGAGCAGGAAAAAGCAAAAAATTTCAGAATTGCACCTTGCAATGCGGAGAAATTACTGTTTGTGCATTTACAATATTCATTGATTTTTGCCATTGAAAAACATCATGTTATTCATATACCAGAAATGATTGAAGCTACTGACTGAATGAAAGGAGCTGGCATCTCACTCTCTTTGAATCTTCTTTATCATGCTAAGAGGAGCAGGAAAAAGTAAAAAATTTCAGAATTGCACCTTGCAATGCGGAGAAATTACTGTTTGTGCATTTATAATATTCAATGATTTTTGCCATTGAAAAACGTCCAGAAATGATTGAAGCTACTGACTGAACGAAAGGAGCTGGCATCTCACTCTCTTTGAATCTTCTTTATCATGCTAAGAGGAGCAGGAAAAAGCAAAAAATTTCAGAATTGCACCTTGCAATGCGGAGAAATTACTGTTTGTGCATTTACAATATTCATTGATTTTTGCCATTGAAAAACATCCAGAAATGATTGAAGCTACTGACTGAATGAAAGGAGCTGGCATCTCACTCTCTTTGAATCTTCTTTATCATGCTAAGAGGAGCAGGAAAAAGCAAAAAATTTCAGAATTGCACCTTGCAATGCGGAGAAATTACTGTTTGTGCATTTACAATATTCATTGATTTTTGCCATTGAAAAACATCATGTTATTCATATACCAGAAATGTTTGAAGCTACTGACTGAATGAAAGGAGCTGACATCTCACTCTCTTTGAATCTTCTTTATCATGCTAAGAGGAGCAGGAAAAAGCAAAAAATTTCAGAATTGCACCTTGCAATGCGGAGAAATTACTGTTTGTGCATTTACAATATTCATTGATTTTTGCCATTGAAAAACATCATGTTATTCATATACCAGAAATGTTTGAAGCTACTGACTGAATGAAAGGAGCTGACATCTCACTCTCTTTGAATCTTCTTTATCATGCTAAGAGGAGCAGGAAAAAGCAAAAAATTTCAGAATTGCACCTTGCAATGCGGAGAAATTACTGTTTGTGCATTTACAATATTCATTGATTTTTGCCATTGAAAAACATCATGTTATTCATGTACCAGAAATGTTTGAAGCTACTGACTGAATGAAAGGAGCTGACATCTCACTCTCTTTGAATCTTCTTTATCATGCTAAGAGGAGCAGGAAAAAGCAAAAAATTTCAGAATTGCACCTTGCAATGCGGAGAAATTACTGTTTGTGCATTTACAATATTCATTGATTTTTGCCATTGAAAAACGTCCAGAAATGATTGAAGCTACTGACTGAATGAAAGGAGCTGGCATCTCACTCTCTTTGAATCTTCTTTATCATGCTAAGAGGAGCAGGAAAAAGCAAAAAATTTCAGAATTGCACCTTGCAATGCGGAGAAATTACTGTTTGTGCATTTACAATATTCATTGATTTTTGCCATTGAAAAACATGTTATTCATATACCAGAAATGTTTGAAGCTACTGACTGAATGAAAGGAGCTGGCACCTCACTCTCTTTGAATCTTCTTTATCATGCTAAGAGGAGCGGGAAAAAGCAAAAAATTTCAGAATTGCACCTTGCAATGCGGAGAAATTACTGTTTGTGCATTTACAATATTCATTGATTTTTGCCATTGAAAAACGTCCAAAAATGATTGAAGGTACTGACTGAATGAAAGGAGCTGGCATCTCACTCTCTTTGAATCTTCTTTATCATGCTAAGAGGAGCAGGAAAAAGCAAAAAATTTCAGAATTGCACCTTGCAATGCGGAGAAATTACTGTTTGTGCATTTACAATATTCATTGGTTTTTGCCATTGAAAAACGTCCAGAAATGATTGAAGCTACTGACTGAATGAAAGGAGCTGGCATCTCACTCTCTTTGAATCTTCTTTATCATGCTAAGAGGAGCAGGAAAAAGCAAAAAATTTCAGAATTGCACCTTGCAATGCGGAGAAATTACAGTTTGTGCATTTACAATATTCATTGATTTTTGCCATTGAAAAACATCCAGAAATGATTGAAGCTACTGACTGAATGAAAGGAGCTGGCATCTCACTCTCTTTGAATCTTCTTTATCATGCTAAGAGGAGCAGGAAAAAGCAAAAAATTTCAGAATTGCACCTTGCAATGCGGAGAAATTACTGTTTGTGCATTTACAATATTCATTGATTTTTGCCATTGAAAAACATCATGTTATTCATATACCAGAAATGTTTGAAGCTACTGACTGAATGAAAGGAGCTGGCATCTCACTCTCTTTGAATCTTCTTTATCATGCTAAGAGGAGCAGGAAAAAGCAAAAAATTTCAGAATTGCACCTTGCAATGTGGAGAAATTACTGTTTGTGCATTTACAATATTCATTGATTTTTACCATTGAAAAACGTCCAGAAATGATTGAAGCTACTGACTGAATGAAAGTAGCTGGCATCTCACTCTCTTTGAATCTTCTTTATCATGCTAAGAGGAGCAGGAAAAAGCAAAAAATTTCAGACTTGCACCTTGCAATGCGGAGAAATTACTGTTTGTGCATTTACAATATTCATTGATTTTTGCCATTGAAAAACATCATGTTATTCATATACCAGAAATGTTTGAAGCTACTGACTGAATGAAAGGAGCTGGCATCTCACTCTCTTTGAATCTTCTTTATCATGCTAAGAGGAGCAGGAAAAAGCAAAAAATTTCAGAATTGCACCTTGCAATGCGGAGAAATTACTGTTTGTGCATTTACAATATTCAATGATTTTTGCCATTGAAAAACGTCCAGAAATGATTGAAGCTACTGACTGAACGAAAGGAGCTGGCATCTCACTCTCTTTGAATCTTCTTTATCATGCTAAGAGGAGCAGGAAAAAGCAAAAAATTTCAGAATTGCACCTTGCAATGCGGAGAAATTACTGTTTGTGCATTTACAATATTCATTGATTTTTGCCATTGAAAAACATCATGTTATTCATATACCAGAAATGTTTGAAGCTACTGACTGAATGAAAGGAGCTGACATCTCACTCTCTTTGAATCTTCTTTATCATGCTAAGAGGAGCAGGAAAAAGCAAAAAATTTCAGAATTGCACCTTGCAATGCGGAGAAATTACTGTTTGTGCATTTACAATATTCATTGATTTTTACCATTGAAAAACGTCCAGAAATGATTGAAGCTACTGACTGAATGAAAGTAGCTGGCATCTCACTCTCTTTGAATCTTCTTTATCATGCTAAGAGGAGCAGGAAAAAGCAAAAAATTTCAGACTTGCACCTTGCAATGCGGAGAAATTACTGTTTGTGCATTTACAATATTCATTGATTTTTGCCATTGAAAAACATCATGTTATTCATATACCAGAAATGTTTGAAGCTACTGACTGAATGAAAGGAGCTGGCATCTCACTCTCTTTGAATCTTCTTTATCATGCTAAGAGGAGCAGGAAAAAGCAAAAAATTTCAGAATTGCACCTTGCAATGCGGAGAAATTACTGTTTGTGCATTTACAATATTCATTGATTTTTGCCATTGAAAAACATCCAGAAATGATTGAAGCTACTGACTGAATGAAAGGAGCTGGCATCTCACTCTCTTTGAATCTTCTTTATCATGCTAAGAGGAGCAGGAAAAAGCAAAAAATTTCAGAATTGCACCTTGCAATGCGGAGAAATTACTGTTTGTGCATTTACAATATTCATTGATTTTTGCCATTGAAAAACATCATGTTATTCATATACCAGAAATGTTTGAAGCTACTGACTGAATGAAAGGAGCTGACATCACACTCTCTTTGAATCTTGTTTATCATGCTAAGAGGAGCAGGAAAAAGCAAAAAATTTCAGAATTGCACCTTGCAATGCGGAGAAATTACTGTTTGTGCATTTACAATATTCATTGATTTTTGCCATTGAAAAACATCCAGAAATGATTGAAGCTACTGACTGAATGAAAGGAGCTGGCATCTCACTCTCTTTGAATCTTCTTTATCATGCTAAGAGGAGCAGGAAAAAGCAAAAAATTTCAGAATTGCACCTTGCAATGCGGAGAAATTACTGTTTGTGCATTTACAATATTCATTGATTTTTGCCATTGAAAAACGTCCAGAAATGATTGAAGGTACTGACTGAATGAAAGGAGCTGGCATCTCACTCTCTTTGAATCTTCTTTATCATGCTAAGAGGAGCAGGAAAAAGCAAAAAATTTCAGAATTGCACCTTGCAATGCGGAGAAATTACTGTTTTGTGCATTTACAATATTCATTGGTTTTTGCCATTGAAAAACGTCCAGAAATGATTGAAGCTACTGACTGAATGAAAGGAGCTGGCATCTCACTCTCTTTGAATCTTCTTTATCATGCTAAGAGGAGCAGGAAAAAGCAAAAAATTTCAGAATTGCACCTTGCAATGCGGAGAAATTACAGTTTGTGCATTTACAATATTCATTGATTTTTGCCATTGAAAAACATCCAGAAATGATTGAAGCTACTGACTGAATGAAAGGAGCTGGCATCTCACTCTCTTTGAATCTTCTTTATCATGCTAAGAGGAGCAGGAAAAAGCAAAAAATTTCAGAATTGCACCTTGCAATGTGGAGAAATTACTGTTTGTGCATTTACAATATTCATTGATTTTTACCATTGAAAAACGTCCAGAAATGATTGAAGCTACTGACTGAATGAAAGTAGCTGGCATCTCACTCTCTTTGAATCTTCTTTATCATGCTAAGAGGAGCAGGAAAAAGCAAAAAATTTCAGACTTGCACCTTGCAATGCGGAGAAATTACTGTTTGTGCATTTACAATATTCATTGATTTTTGCCATTGAAAAACATCATGTTATTCATATACCAGAAATGTTTGAAGCTACTGACTGAATGAAAGGAGCTGGCATCTCACTCTCTTTGAATCTTCTTTATCATGCTAAGAGGAGCAGGAAAAAGCAAAAAATTTCAGAATTGCACCTTGCAATGCGGAGAAATTACTGTTTGTGCATTTACAATATTCATTGATTTTTGCCATTGAAAAACATCATGTTATTCATATACCAGAAATGTTTGAAGCTACTGACTGAATGAAAGGAGCTGGCATCTCACTCTCTTTGAATCTTCTTTATCATGCTAAGAGGAGCAGGAAAAAGCAAAAAATTTCAGAATTGCACCTTGCAATGCGGAGAAATTACTGTTTGTGCATTTACAATATTCATTGATTTTTGCCATTGAAAAACATCATGTTATTCATATACCAGAAATGTTTGAAGCTACTGACTGAATGAAAGGAGCTGACATCACACTCTCTTTGAATCTTGTTTATCATGCTAAGAGGAGCAGAAAAAAGCAAAAAATTTCAGAATTGCACCTTGCAATGCGGAGAAATTACTGTTTGTGCATTTACAATATTCATTGATTTTTGCCATTGAAAAACATCCAGAAATGATTGAAGCTACTGACTGAATGAAAGGAGCTGGCATCTCACTCTCTTTGAATCTTCTTTATCATGCTAAGAGGAGCAGGAAAAAGCAAAAAATTTCAGAATTGCACCTTGCAATGCGGAGAAATTACTGTTTTGTGCATTTACAATATTCATTCGTTTTTGCCATTGAAAAACGTCCAGAAATGATTGAAGCTACTGACTGAATGAAAGGAGCTGGCATCTCACTCTCTTTGAATCTTCTTTATCATGCTAAGAGGAGCAGGAAAAAGCAAAAAATTTCAGAATTGCACCTTGCAATGCGGAGAAATTACAGTTTGTGCATTTACAATATTCATTGATTTTTGCCATTGAAAAACATCCAGAAATGATTGAAGCTACTGACTGAATGAAAGGAGCTGGCATCTCACTCTCTTTGAATCTTCTTTATCATGCTAAGAGGAGCAGGAAAAAGCAAAAAATTTCAGAATTGCACCTTGCAATGTGGAGAAATTACTGTTTGTGCATTTACAATATTCATTGATTTTTACCATTGAAAAACGTCCAGAAATGATTGAAGCTACTGACTGAATGAAAGTAGCTGGCATCTCACTCTCTTTGAATCTTCTTTATCATGCTAAGAGGAGCAGGAAAAAGCAAAAAATTTCAGACTTGCACCTTGCAATGCGGAGAAATTACTGTTTGTGCATTTACAATATTCATTGATTTTTGCCATTGAAAAACATCATGTTATTCATATACCAGAAATGTTTGAAGCTACTGACTGAATGAAAGGAGCTGGCATCTCACTCTCTTTGAATCTTCTTTATCATGCTAAGAGGAGCAGGAAAAAGCAAAAAATTTCAGAATTGCACCTTGCAATGCGGAGAAATTACTGTTTGTGCATTTACAATATTCATTGATTTTTGCCATTGAAAAACATCATGTTATTCATATACCAGAAATGTTTGAAGCTACTGACTGAATGAAAGGAGCTGGCATCTCACTCTCTTTGAATCTTCTTTATCATGCTAAGAGGAGCAGGAAAAAGCAAAAAATTTCAGAATTGCACCTTGCAATGTGGAGAAATTACTGTTTGTGCATTTACAATATTCATTGATTTTTACCATTGAAAAACGTCCAGAAATGATTGAAGCTACTGACTGAATGAAAGTAGCTGGCATCTCACTCTCTTTGAATCTTCTTTATCATGCTAAGAGGAGCAGGAAAAAGCAAAAAATTTCAGACTTGCACCTTGCAATGCGGAGAAATTACTGTTTGTGCATTTACAATATTCATTGATTTTTGCCATTGAAAAACATCATGTTATTCATATACCAGAAATGTTTGAAGCTACTGACTGAATGAAAGGAGCTGGCATCTCACTCTCTTTGAATCTTCTTTATCATGCTAAGAGGAGCAGGAAAAAGCAAAAAATTTCAGAATTGCACCTTGCAATGCGGAGAAATTACTGTTTGTGCATTTACAATATTCATTGATTTTTGCCATTGAAAAACATCATGTTATTCATATACCAGAAATGATTGAAGCTACTGACTGAATGAAAGGAGCTGGCATCTCACTCTCTTTGAATCTTCTTTATCATGCTAAGAGGAGCAGGAAAAAGTAAAAAATTTCAGAATTGCACCTTGCAATGCGGAGAAATTACTGTTTGTGCATTTATAATATTCAATGATTTTTGCCATTGAAAAACGTCCAGAAATGATTGAAGCTACTGACTGAACGAAAGGAGCTGGCATCTCACTCTCTTTGAATCTTCTTTATCATGCTAAGAGGAGCAGGAAAAAGCAAAAAATTTCAGAATTGCACCTTGCAATGCGGAGAAATTACTGTTTGTGCATTTACAATATTCATTGATTTTTGCCATTGAAAAACATCCAGAAATGATTGAAGCTACTGACTGAATGAAAGGAGCTGGCATCTCACTCTCTTTGAATCTTCTTTATCATGCTAAGAGGAGCAGGAAAAAGCAAAAAATTTCAGAATTGCACCTTGCAATGCGGAGAAATTACTGTTTGTGCATTTACAATATTCATTGATTTTTGCCATTGAAAAACATCATGTTATTCATATCCCAGAAATGTTTGAAGCTACTGACTGAATGAAAGGAGCTGACATCTCACTCTCTTTGAATCTTCTTTATCATGCTAAGAGGAGCAGGAAAAAGCAAAAAATTTCAGAATTGCACCTTGCAATGCGGAGAAATTACTGTTTGTGCATTTACAATATTCATTGATTTTTGCCATTGAAAAACATCATGTTATTCATATACCAGAAATGTTTGAAGCTACTGACTGAATGAAAGGAGCTGACATCTCACTCTCTTTGAATCTTCTTTATCATGCTAAGAGGAGCAGGAAAAAGCAAAAAATTTCAGAATTGCACCTTGCAATGCGGAGAAATTACTGTTTGTGCATTTACAATATTCATTGATTTTTGCCATTGAAAAACATCATGTTATTCATGTACCAGAAATGTTTGAAGCTACTGACTGAATGAAAGGAGCTGACATCTCACTCTCTTTGAATCTTCTTTATCATGCTAAGAGGAGCAGGAAAAAGCAAAAAATTTCAGAATTGCACCTTGCAATGCGGAGAAATTACTGTTTGTGCATTTACAATATTCATTGATTTTTGCCATTGAAAAACGTCCAGAAATGATTGAAGCTACTGACTGAATGAAAGGAGCTGGCATCTCACTCTCTTTGAATCTTCTTTATCATGCTAAGAGGAGCAGGAAAAAGCAAAAAATTTCAGAATTGCACCTTGCAATGCGGAGAAATTACTGTTTGTGCATTTACAATATTCATTGATTTTTGCCATTGAAAAACATGTTATTCATATACCAGAAATGTTTGAAGCTACTGACTGAATGAAAGGAGCTGGCACCTCACTCTCTTTGAATCTTCTTTATCATGCTAAGAGGAGCGGGAAAAAGCAAAAAATTTCAGAATTGCACCTTGCAATGCGGAGAAATTACTGTTTGTGCATTTACAATATTCATTGATTTTTGCCATTGAAAAACGTCCAAAAATGATTGAAGGTACTGACTGAATGAAAGGAGCTGGCATCTCACTCTCTTTGAATCTTCTTTATCATGCTAAGAGGAGCAGGAAAAAGCAAAAAATTTCAGAATTGCACCTTGCAATGCGGAGAAATTACTGTTTGTGCATTTACAATATTCATTGGTTTTTGCCATTGAAAAACGTCCAGAAATGATTGAAGCTACTGACTGAATGAAAGGAGCTGGCATCTCACTCTCTTTGAATCTTCTTTGTCATGCTAAGAGGAGCAGGAAAAAGCAAAAAATTTCAGAATTGCACCTTGCAATGCGGAGAAATTACAGTTTGTGCATTTACAATATTCATTGATTTTTGCCATTGAAAAACATCCAGAAATGATTGAAGCTACTGACTGAATGAAAGGAGCTGGCATCTCACTCTCTTTGAATCTTCTTTATCATGCTAAGAGGAGCAGGAAAAAGCAAAAAATTTCAGAATTGCACCTTGCAATGCGGAGAAATTACTGTTTGTGCATTTACAATATTCATTGATTTTTGCCATTGAAAAACATCATGTTATTCATATACCAGAAATGTTTGAAGCTACTGACTGAATGAAAGGAGCTGGCATCTCACTCTCTTTGAATCTTCTTTATCATGCTAAGAGGAGCAGGAAAAAGCAAAAAATTTCAGAATTGCACCTTGCAATGTGGAGAAATTACTGTTTGTGCATTTACAATATTCATTGATTTTTACCATTGAAAAACGTCCAGAAATGATTGAAGCTACTGACTGAATGAAAGTAGCTGGCATCTCACTCTCTTTGAATCTTCTTTATCATGCTAAGAGGAGCAGGAAAAAGCAAAAAATTTCAGACTTGCACCTTGCAATGCGGAGAAATTACTGTTTGTGCATTTACAATATTCATTGATTTTTGCCATTGAAAAACATCATGTTATTCATATACCAGAAATGTTTGAAGCTACTGACTGAATGAAAGGAGCTGGCATCTCACTCTCTTTGAATCTTCTTTATCATGCTAAGAGGAGCAGGAAAAAGCAAAAAATTTCAGAATTGCACCTTGCAATGCGGAGAAATTACTGTTTGTGCATTTACAATATTCAATGATTTTTGCCATTGAAAAACGTCCAGAAATGATTGAAGCTACTGACTGAACGAAAGGAGCTGGCATCTCACTCTCTTTGAATCTTCTTTATCATGCTAAGAGGAGCAGGAAAAAGCAAAAAATTTCAGAATTGCACCTTGCAATGCGGAGAAATTACTGTTTGTGCATTTACAATATTCATTGATTTTTGCCATTGAAAAACATCATGTTATTCATATACCAGAAATGTTTGAAGCTACTGACTGAATGAAAGGAGCTGACATCTCACTCTCTTTGAATCTTCTTTATCATGCTAAGAGGAGCAGGAAAAAGCAAAAAATTTCAGAATTGCACCTTGCAATGCGGAGAAATTACTGTTTGTGCATTTACAATATTCATTGATTTTTACCATTGAAAAACGTCCAGAAATGATTGAAGCTACTGACTGAATGAAAGTAGCTGGCATCTCACTCTCTTTGAATCTTCTTTATCATGCTAAGAGGAGCAGGAAAAAGCAAAAAATTTCAGACTTGCACCTTGCAATGCGGAGAAATTACTGTTTGTGCATTTACAATATTCATTGATTTTTGCCATTGAAAAACATCATGTTATTCATATACCAGAAATGTTTGAAGCTACTGACTGAATGAAAGGAGCTGGCATCTCACTCTCTTTGAATCTTCTTTATCATGCTAAGAGGAGCAGGAAAAAGCAAAAAATTTCAGAATTGCACCTTGCAATGCGGAGAAATTACTGTTTGTGCATTTACAATATTCATTGATTTTTGCCATTGAAAAACATCCAGAAATGATTGAAGCAACTGACTGAATGAAAGGAGCTGGCATCTCACTCTCTTTGAATCTTCTTTATCATGCTAAGAGGAGCAGGAAAAAGCAAAAAATTTCAGAATTGCACCTTGCAATGCGGAGAAATTACTGTTTGTGCATTTACAATATTCATTGATTTTTGCCATTGAAAAACATCATGTTATTCATATACCAGAAATGTTTGAAGCTACTGACTGAATGAAAGGAGCTGACATCACACTCTCTTTGAATCTTGTTTATCATGCTAAGAGGAGCAGGAAAAAGCAAAAAATTTCAGAATTGCACCTTGCAATGCGGAGAAATTACTGTTTGTGCATTTACAATATTCATTGATTTTTGCCATTGAAAAACATCCAGAAATGATTGAAGCTACTGACTGAATGAAAGGAGCTGGCATCTCACTCTCTTTGAATCTTCTTTATCATGCTAAGAGGAGCAGGAAAAAGCAAAAAATTTCAGAATTGCACCTTGCAATGCGGAGAAATTACTGTTTGTGCATTTACAATATTCATTGATTTTTGCCATTGAAAAACGTCCAGAAATGATTGAAGGTACTGACTGAATGAAAGGAGCTGGCATCTCACTCTCTTTGAATCTTCTTTATCATGCTAAGAGGAGCAGGAAAAAGCAAAAAATTTCAGAATTGCACCTTGCAATGCGGAGAAATTACTGTTTTGTGCATTTACAATATTCATTGGTTTTTGCCATTGAAAAACGTCCAGAAATGATTGAAGCTACTGACTGAATGAAAGGAGCTGGCATCTCACTCTCTTTGAATCTTCTTTATCATGCTAAGAGGAGCAGGAAAAAGCAAAAAATTTCAGAATTGCACCTTGCAATGCGGAGAAATTACAGTTTGTGCATTTACAATATTCATTGATTTTTGCCATTGAAAAACATCCAGAAATGATTGAAGCTACTGACTGAATGAAAGGAGCTGGCATCTCACTCTCTTTGAATCTTCTTTATCATGCTAAGAGGAGCAGGAAAAAGCAAAAAATTTCAGAATTGCACCTTGCAATGTGGAGAAATTACTGTTTGTGCATTTACAATATTCATTGATTTTTACCATTGAAAAACGTCCAGAAATGATTGAAGCTACTGACTGAATGAAAGTAGCTGGCATCTCACTCTCTTTGAATCTTCTTTATCATGCTAAGAGGAGCAGGAAAAAGCAAAAAATTTCAGACTTGCACCTTGCAATGCGGAGAAATTACTGTTTGTGCATTTACAATATTCATTGATTTTTGCCATTGAAAAACATCATGTTATTCATATACCAGAAATGTTTGAAGCTACTGACTGAATGAAAGGAGCTGGCATCTCACTCTCTTTGAATCTTCTTTATCATGCTAAGAGGAGCAGGAAAAAGCAAAAAATTTCAGAATTGCACCTTGCAATGCGGAGAAATTACTGTTTGTGCATTTACAATATTCATTGATTTTTGCCATTGAAAAACATCATGTTATTCATATACCAGAAATGTTTGAAGCTACTGACTGAATGAAAGGAGCTGGCATCTCACTCTCTTTGAATCTTCTTTATCATGCTAAGAGGAGCAGGAAAAAGCAAAAAATTTCAGAATTGCACCTTGCAATGTGGAGAAATTACTGTTTGTGCATTTACAATATTCATTGATTTTTACCATTGAAAAACGTCCAGAAATGATTGAAGCTACTGACTGAATGAAAGTAGCTGGCATCTCACTCTCTTTGAATCTTCTTTATCATGCTAAGAGGAGCAGGAAAAAGCAAAAAATTTCAGACTTGCACCTTGCAATGCGGAGAAATTACTGTTTGTGCATTTACAATATTCATTGATTTTTGCCATTGAAAAACATCATGTTATTCATATACCAGAAATGTTTGAAGCTACTGACTGAATGAAAGGAGCTGGCA
This sequence comes from Phyllobates terribilis, assembly GCF_046119375.1. Lineage (NCBI taxonomy): Eukaryota > Metazoa > Chordata > Amphibia > Anura > Dendrobatidae > Phyllobates > Phyllobates terribilis. The sequence continues at coordinate 32,559 of NW_027365163.1, read as the reverse complement.
TCTCACTCTCTTTGAATCTTCTTTATCATGCTAAGAGGAGCAGGAAAAAGCAAAAAATTTCAGAATTGCACCTTGCAATGCGGAGAAATTACTGTTTGTGCATTTACAATATTCATTGATTTTTGCCATTGAAAAACATCATGTTATTCATATACCAGAAATGTTTGAAGCTACTGACTGAATGAAAGGAGCTGACATCACACTCTCTTTGAATCTTGTTTATCATGCTAAGAGGAGCAGGAAAAAGCAAAAAATTTCAGAATTGCACCTTGCAATGCGGAGAAATTACTGTTTGTGCATTTACAATATTCATTGATTTTTGCCATTGAAAAACATCCAGAAATGATTGAAGCTACTGACTGAATGAAAGGAGCTGGCATCTCACTCTCTTTGAATCTTCTTTATCATGCTAAGAGGAGCAGGAAAAAGCAAAAAATTTCAGAATTGCACCTTGCAATGCGGAGAAATTACTGTTTGTGCATTTACAATATTCATTGATTTTTGCCATTGAAAAACGTCCAGAAATGATTGAAGGTACTGACTGAATGAAAGGAGCTGGCATCTCACTCTCTTTGAATCTTCTTTATCATGCTAAGAGGAGCAGGAAAAAGCAAAAAATTTCAGAATTGCACCTTGCAATGCGGAGAAATTACTGTTTTGTGCATTTACAATATTCATTGGTTTTTGCCATTGAAAAACGTCCAGAAATGATTGAAGCTACTGACTGAATGAAAGGAGCTGGCATCTCACTCTCTTTGAATCTTCTTTATCATGCTAAGAGGAGCAGGAAAAAGCAAAAAATTTCAGAATTGCACCTTGCAATGCGGAGAAATTACAGTTTGTGCATTTACAATATTCATTGATTTTTGCCATTGAAAAACATCCAGAAATGATTGAAGCTACTGACTGAATGAAAGGAGCTGGCATCTCACTCTCTTTGAATCTTCTTTATCATGCTAAGAGGAGCAGGAAAAAGCAAAAAATTTCAGAATTGCACCTTGCAATGTGGAGAAATTACTGTTTGTGCATTTACAATATTCATTGATTTTTACCATTGAAAAACGTCCAGAAATGATTGAAGCTACTGACTGAATGAAAGTAGCTGGCATCTCACTCTCTTTGAATCTTCTTTATCATGCTAAGAGGAGCAGGAAAAAGCAAAAAATTTCAGACTTGCACCTTGCAATGCGGAGAAATTACTGTTTGTGCATTTACAATATTCATTGATTTTTGCCATTGAAAAACATCATGTTATTCATATACCAGAAATGTTTGAAGCTACTGACTGAATGAAAGGAGCTGGCATCTCACTCTCTTTGAATCTTCTTTATCATGCTAAGAGGAGCAGGAAAAAGCAAAAAATTTCAGAATTGCACCTTGCAATGCGGAGAAATTACTGTTTGTGCATTTACAATATTCATTGATTTTTGCCATTGAAAAACATCATGTTATTCATATACCAGAAATGTTTGAAGCTACTGACTGAATGAAAGGAGCTGGCATCTCACTCTCTTTGAATCTTCTTTATCATGCTAAGAGGAGCAGGAAAAAGCAAAAAATTTCAGAATTGCACCTTGCAATGTGGAGAAATTACTGTTTGTGCATTTACAATATTCATTGATTTTTACCATTGAAAAACGTCCAGAAATGATTGAAGCTACTGACTGAATGAAAGTAGCTGGCATCTCACTCTCTTTGAATCTTCTTTATCATGCTAAGAGGAGCAGGAAAAAGCAAAAAATTTCAGACTTGCACCTTGCAATGCGGAGAAATTACTGTTTGTGCATTTACAATATTCATTGATTTTTGCCATTGAAAAACATCATGTTATTCATATACCAGAAATGTTTGAAGCTACTGACTGAATGAAAGGAGCTGGCATCTCACTCTCTTTGAATCTTCTTTATCATGCTAAGAGGAGCAGGAAAAAGCAAAAAATTTCAGAATTGCACCTTGCAATGCGGAGAAATTACTGTTTGTGCATTTACAATATTCATTGATTTTTGCCATTGAAAAACATCATGTTATTCATATACCAGAAATGATTGAAGCTACTGACTGAATGAAAGGAGCTGGCATCTCACTCTCTTTGAATCTTCTTTATCATGCTAAGAGGAGCAGGAAAAAGTAAAAAATTTCAGAATTGCACCTTGCAATGCGGAGAAATTACTGTTTGTGCATTTATAATATTCAATGATTTTTGCCATTGAAAAACATCCAGAAATGATTGAAGCTACTGACTGAACGAAAGGAGCTGGCATCTCACTCTCTTTGAATCTTCTTTATCATGCTAAGAGGAGCAGGAAAAAGCAAAAAATTTCAGAATTGCACCTTGCAATGCGGAGAAATTACTGTTTGTGCATTTACAATATTCATTGATTTTTGCCATTGAAAAACATCCAGAAATGATTGAAGCTACTGACTGAATGAAAGGAGCTGGCATCTCACTCTCTTTGAATCTTCTTTATCATGCTAAGAGGAGCAGGAAAAAGCAAAAAATTTCAGAATTGCACCTTGCAATGCGGAGAAATTACTGTTTGTGCATTTACAATATTCATTGATTTTTGCCATTGAAAAACATCATGTTATTCATATACCAGAAATGTTTGAAGCTACTGACTGAATGAAAGGAGCTGGCATCTCACTCTCTTTGAATCTTCTTTATCATGCTAAGAGGAGCAGGAAAAAGCAAAAAATTTCAGAATTGCACCTTGCAATGCGGAGAAATTACTGTTTGTGCATTTACAATATTCATTGATTTTTGCCATTGAAAAACATCATGTTATTCATATACCAGAAATGATTGAAGCTACTGACTGAATGAAAGGAGCTGGCATCTCACTCTCTTTGAATCTTCTTTATCATGCTAAGAGGAGCAGGAAAAAGTAAAAAATTTCAGAATTGCACCTTGCAATGCGGAGAAATTACTGTTTGTGCATTTATAATATTCAATGATTTTTGCCATTGAAAAACGTCCAGAAATGATTGAAGCTACTGACTGAACGAAAGGAGCTGGCATCTCACTCTCTTTGAATCTTCTTTATCATGCTAAGAGGAGCAGGAAAAAGCAAAAAATTTCAGAATTGCACCTTGCAATGCGGAGAAATTACTGTTTGTGCATTTACAATATTCATTGATTTTTGCCATTGAAAAACATCCAGAAATGATTGAAGCTACTGACTGAATGAAAGGAGCTGGCATCTCACTCTCTTTGAATCTTCTTTATCATGCTAAGAGGAGCAGGAAAAAGCAAAAAATTTCAGAATTGCACCTTGCAATGCGGAGAAATTACTGTTTGTGCATTTACAATATTCATTGATTTTTGCCATTGAAAAACATCATGTTATTCATATACCAGAAATGTTTGAAGCTACTGACTGAATGAAAGGAGCTGACATCTCACTCTCTTTGAATCTTCTTTATCATGCTAAGAGGAGCAGGAAAAAGCAAAAAATTTCAGAATTGCACCTTGCAATGCGGAGAAATTACTGTTTGTGCATTTACAATATTCATTGATTTTTGCCATTGAAAAACATCATGTTATTCATATACCAGAAATGTTTGAAGCTACTGACTGAATGAAAGGAGCTGACATCTCACTCTCTTTGAATCTTCTTTATCATGCTAAGAGGAGCAGGAAAAAGCAAAAAATTTCAGAATTGCACCTTGCAATGCGGAGAAATTACTGTTTGTGCATTTACAATATTCATTGATTTTTGCCATTGAAAAACATCATGTTATTCATGTACCAGAAATGTTTGAAGCTACTGACTGAATGAAAGGAGCTGACATCTCACTCTCTTTGAATCTTCTTTATCATGCTAAGAGGAGCAGGAAAAAGCAAAAAATTTCAGAATTGCACCTTGCAATGCGGAGAAATTACTGTTTGTGCATTTACAATATTCATTGATTTTTGCCATTGAAAAACGTCCAGAAATGATTGAAGCTACTGACTGAATGAAAGGAGCTGGCATCTCACTCTCTTTTAATCTTCTTTATCATGCTAAGAGGAGCAGGAAAAAGCAAAAAATTTCAGAATTGCACCTTGCAATGCGGAGAAATTACTGTTTGTGCATTTACAATATTCATTGATTTTTGCCATTGAAAAACATGTTATTCATATACCAGAAATGTTTGAAGCTACTGACTGAATGAAAGGAGCTGGCACCTCACTCTCTTTGAATCTTCTTTATCATGCTAAGAGGAGCGGGAAAAAGCAAAAAATTTCAGAATTGCACCTTGCAATGCGGAGAAATTACTGTTTGTGCATTTACAATATTCATTGATTTTTGCCATTGAAAAACGTCCAAAAATGATTGAAGGTACTGACTGAATGAAAGGAGCTGGCATCTCACTCTCTTTGAATCTTCTTTATCATGCTAAGAGGAGCAGGAAAAAGCAAAAAATTTCAGAATTGCACCTTGCAATGCGGAGAAATTACTGTTTGTGCATTTACAATATTCATTGGTTTTTGCCATTGAAAAACGTCCAGAAATGATTGAAGCTACTGACTGAATGAAAGGAGCTGGCATCTCACTCTCTTTGAATCTTCTTTATCATGCTAAGAGGAGCAGGAAAAAGCAAAAAATTTCAGAATTGCACCTTGCAATGCGGAGAAATTACAGTTTGTGCATTTACAATATTCATTGATTTTTGCCATTGAAAAACATCCAGAAATGATTGAAGCTACTGACTGAATGAAAGGAGCTGGCATCTCACTCTCTTTGAATCTTCTTTATCATGCTAAGAGGAGCAGGAAAAAGCAAAAAATTTCAGAATTGCACCTTGCAATGCGGAGAAATTACTGTTTGTGCATTTACAATATTCATTGATTTTTGCCATTGAAAAACATCATGTTATTCATATACCAGAAATGTTTGAAGCTACTGACTGAATGAAAGGAGCTGGCATCTCACTCTCTTTGAATCTTCTTTATCATGCTAAGAGGAGCAGGAAAAAGCAAAAAATTTCAGAATTGCACCTTGCAATGTGGAGAAATTACTGTTTGTGCATTTACAATATTCATTGATTTTTACCATTGAAAAACGTCCAGAAATGATTGAAGCTACTGACTGAATGAAAGTAGCTGGCATCTCACTCTCTTTGAATCTTCTTTATCATGCTAAGAGGAGCAGGAAAAAGCAAAAAATTTCAGACTTGCACCTTGCAATGCGGAGAAATTACTGTTTGTGCATTTACAATATTCATTGATTTTTGCCATTGAAAAACATCATGTTATTCATATACCAGAAATGTTTGAAGCTACTGACTGAATGAAAGGAGCTGGCATCTCACTCTCTTTGAATCTTCTTTATCATGCTAAGAGGAGCAGGAAAAAGCAAAAAATTTCAGAATTGCACCTTGCAATGCGGAGAAATTACTGTTTGTGCATTTACAATATTCAATGATTTTTGCCATTGAAAAACGTCCAGAAATGATTGAAGCTACTGACTGAACGAAAGGAGCTGGCATCTCACTCTCTTTGAATCTTCTTTATCATGCTAAGAGGAGCAGGAAAAAGCAAAAAATTTCAGAATTGCACCTTGCAATGCGGAGAAATTACTGTTTGTGCATTTACAATATTCATTGATTTTTGCCATTGAAAAACATCATGTTATTCATATACCAGAAATGTTTGAAGCTACTGACTGAATGAAAGGAGCTGGCATCTCACTCTCTTTGAATCTTCTTTATCATGCTAAGAGGAGCAGGAAAAAGCAAAAAATTTCAGAATTGCACCTTGCAATGCGGAGAAATTACTGTTTGTGCATTTACAATATTCATTGATTTTTGCCATTGAAAAACATCCAGAAATGATTGAAGCTACTGACTGAATGAAAGGAGCTGGCATCTCACTCTCTTTGAATCTTCTTTATCATGCTAAGAGGAGCAGGAAAAAGCAAAAAATTTCAGAATTGCACCTTGCAATGCGGAGAAATTACTGTTTGTGCATTTACAATATTCATTGATTTTTGCCATTGAAAAACATCATGTTATTCATATACCAGAAATGTTTGAAGCTACTGACTGAATGAAAGGAGCTGACATCACACTCTCTTTGAATCTTGTTTATCATGCTAAGAGGAGCAGGAAAAAGCAAAAAATTTCAGAATTGCACCTTGCAATGCGGAGAAATTACTGTTTGTGCATTTACAATATTCATTGATTTTTGCCATTGAAAAACATCCAGAAATGATTGAAGCTACTGACTGAATGAAAGGAGCTGGCATCTCACTCTCTTTGAATCTTCTTTATCATGCTAAGAGGAGCAGGAAAAAGCAAAAAATTTCAGAATTGCACCTTGCAATGCGGAGAAATTACTGTTTGTGCATTTACAATATTCATTGATTTTTGCCATTGAAAAACGTCCAGAAATGATTGAAGGTACTGACTGAATGAAAGGAGCTGGCATCTCACTCTCTTTGAATCTTCTTTATCATGCTAAGAGGAGCAGGAAAAAGCAAAAAATTTCAGAATTGCACCTTGCAATGCGGAGAAATTACTGTTTTGTGCATTTACAATATTCATTGGTTTTTGCCATTGAAAAACGTCCAGAAATGATTGAAGCTACTGACTGAATGAAAGGAGCTGGCATCTCACTCTCTTTGAATCTTCTTTATCATGCTAAGAGGAGCAGGAAAAAGCAAAAAATTTCAGAATTGCACCTTGCAATGCGGAGAAATTACAGTTTGTGCATTTACAATATTCATTGATTTTTGCCATTGAAAAACATCCAGAAATGATTGAAGCTACTGACTGAATGAAAGGAGCTGGCATCTCACTCTCTTTGAATCTTCTTTATCATGCTAAGAGGAGCAGGAAAAAGCAAAAAATTTCAGAATTGCACCTTGCAATGTGGAGAAATTACTGTTTGTGCATTTACAATATTCATTGATTTTTACCATTGAAAAACGTCCAGAAATGATTGAAGCTACTGACTGAATGAAAGTAGCTGGCATCTCACTCTCTTTGAATCTTCTTTATCATGCTAAGAGGAGCAGGAAAAAGCAAAAAATTTCAGACTTGCACCTTGCAATGCGGAGAAATTACTGTTTGTGCATTTACAATATTCATTGATTTTTGCCATTGAAAAACATCATGTTATTCATATACCAGAAATGTTTGAAGCTACTGACTGAATGAAAGGAGCTGGCATCTCACTCTCTTTGAATCTTCTTTATCATGCTAAGAGGAGCAGGAAAAAGCAAAAAATTTCAGAATTGCACCTTGCAATGCGGAGAAATTACTGTTTGTGCATTTACAATATTCATTGATTTTTGCCATTGAAAAACATCATGTTATTCATATACCAGAAATGTTTGAAGCTACTGACTGAATGAAAGGAGCTGGCATCTCACTCTCTTTGAATCTTCTTTATCATGCTAAGAGGAGCAGGAAAAAGCAAAAAATTTCAGAATTGCACCTTGCAATGTGGAGAAATTACTGTTTGTGCATTTACAATATTCATTGATTTTTACCATTGAAAAACGTCCAGAAATGATTGAAGCTACTGACTGAATGAAAGTAGCTGGCATCTCACTCTCTTTGAATCTTCTTTATCATGCTAAGAGGAGCAGGAAAAAGCAAAAAATTTCAGACTTGCACCTTGCAATGCGGAGAAATTACTGTTTGTGCATTTACAATATTCATTGATTTTTGCCATTGAAAAACATCATGTTATTCATATACCAGAAATGTTTGAAGCTACTGACTGAATGAAAGGAGCTGGCATCTCACTCTCTTTGAATCTTCTTTATCATGCTAAGAGGAGCAGGAAAAAGCAAAAAATTTCAGAATTGCACCTTGCAATGCGGAGAAATTACTGTTTGTGCATTTACAATATTCATTGATTTTTGCCATTGAAAAACATCATGTTATTCATATACCAGAAATGATTGAAGCTACTGACTGAATGAAAGGAGCTGGCATCTCACTCTCTTTGAATCTTCTTTATCATGCTAAGAGGAGCAGGAAAAAGCAAAAAATTTCAGAATTGCACCTTGCAATGCGGAGAAATTACTGTTTGTGCATTTACAATATTCATTGATTTTTGCCATTGAAAAACATCATGTTATTCATATACCAGAAATGTTTGAAGCTACTGACTGAATGAAAGGAGCTGACATCACACTCTCTTTGAATCTTGTTTATCATGCTAAGAGGAGCAGGAAAAAGCAAAAAATTTCAGAATTGCACCTTGCAATGCGGAGAAATTACTGTTTGTGCATTTACAATATTCATTGATTTTTGCCATTGAAAAACATCCAGAAATGATTGAAGCTACTGACTGAATGAAAGGAGCTGGCATCTCACTCTCTTTGAATCTTCTTTATCATGCTAAGAGGAGCAGGAAAAAGCAAAAAATTTCAGAATTGCACCTTGCAATGCGGAGAAATTACTGTTTGTGCATTTACAATATTCATTGATTTTTGCCATTGAAAAACGTCCAGAAATGATTGAAGGTACTGACTGAATGAAAGGAGCTGGCATCTCACTCTCTTTGAATCTTCTTTATCATGCTAAGAGGAGCAGGAAAAAGCAAAAAATTTCAGAATTGCACCTTGCAATGCGGAGAAATTACTGTTTTGTGCATTTACAATATTCATTGGTTTTTGCCATTGAAAAACGTCCAGAAATGATTGAAGCTACTGACTGAATGAAAGGAGCTGGCATCTCACTCTCTTTGAATCTTCTTTATCATGCTAAGAGGAGCAGGAAAAAGCAAAAAATTTCAGAATTGCACCTTGCAATGCGGAGAAATTACAGTTTGTGCATTTACAATATTCATTGATTTTTGCCATTGAAAAACATCCAGAAATGATTGAAGCTACTGACTGAATGAAAGGAGCTGGCATCTCACTCTCTTTGAATCTTCTTTATCATGCTAAGAGGAGCAGGAAAAAGCAAAAAATTTCAGAATTGCACCTTGCAATGTGGAGAAATTACTGTTTGTGCATTTACAATATTCATTGATTTTTACCATTGAAAAACGTCCAGAAATGATTGAAGCTACTGACTGAATGAAAGTAGCTGGCATCTCACTCTCTTTGAATCTTCTTTATCATGCTAAGAGGAGCAGGAAAAAGCAAAAAATTTCAGACTTGCACCTTGCAATGCGGAGAAATTACTGTTTGTGCATTTGCAATATTCATTGATTTTTGCCATTGAAAAACATCATGTTATTCATATACCAGAAATGTTTGAAGCTACTGACTGAATGAAAGGAGCTGGCATCTCACTCTCTTTGAATCTTCTTTATCATGCTAAGAGTAGCAGGAAAAAGCAAAAAATTTCAGAATTGCACCTTGCAATGCGGAGAAATTACTGTTTGTGCATTTACAATATTCATTGATTTTTGCCATTGAAAAACATCATGTTATTCATATACCAGAAATGTTTGAAGCTACTGACTGAATGAAAGGAGCTGGCATCTCACTCTCTTTGAATCTTCTTTATCATGCTAAGAGGAGCAGGAAAAAGCAAAAAATTTCAGAATTGCACCTTGCAATGTGGAGAAATTACTGTTTGTGCATTTACAATATTCATTGATTTTTACCATTGAAAAACGTCCAGAAATGATTGAAGCTACTGACTGAATGAAAGTAGCTGGCATCTCACTCTCTTTGAATCTTCTTTATCATGCTAAGAGGAGCAGGAAAAAGCAAAAAATTTCAGACTTGCACCTTGCAATGCGGAGAAATTACTGTTTGTGCATTTACAATATTCATTGATTTTTGCCATTGAAAAACATCATGTTATTCATATACCAGAAATGTTTGAAGCTACTGACTGAATGAAAGGAGCTGGCATCTCACTCTCTTTGAATCTTCTTTATCATGCTAAGAGGAGCAGGAAAAAGCAAAAAATTTCAGAATTGCACCTTGCAATGCGGAGAAATTACTGTTTGTGCATTTACAATATTCATTGATTTTTGCCATTGAAAAACATCATGTTATTCATATACCAGAAATGATTGAAGCTACTGACTGAATGAAAGGAGCTGGCATCTCACTCTCTTTGAATCTTCTTTATCATGCTAAGAGGAGCAGGAAAAAGTAAAAAATTTCAGAATTGCACCTTGCAATGCGGAGAAATTAACGTTTGTGCATTTATAATATTCAATGATTTTTGCCATTGAAAAACGTCCAGAAATGATTGAAGCTACTGACTGAACGAAAGGAGCTGGCATCTCACTCTCTTTGAATCTTCTTTATCATGCTAAGAGGAGCAGGAAAAAGCAAAAAATTTCAGAATTGCACCTTGCAATGCGGAGAAATTACTGTTTGTGCATTTACAATATTCATTGATTTTTGCCATTGAAAAACATCCAGAAATGATTGAAGCTACTGACTGAATGAAAGGAGCTGGCATCTCACTCTCTTTGAATCTTCTTTATCATGCTAAGAGGAGCAGGAAAAAGCAAAAAATTTCAGAATTGCACCTTGCAATGCGGAGAAATTACTGTTTGTGCATTTACAATATTCATTGATTTTTGCCATTGAAAAACATCATGTTATTCATATACCAGAAATGTTTGAAGCTACTGACTGAATGAAAGGAGCTGACATCTCACTCTCTTTGAATCTTCTTTATCATGCTAAGAGGAGCAGGAAAAAGCAAAAAATTTCAGAATTGCACCTTGCAATGCGGAGAAATTACTGTTTGTGCATTTACAATATTCATTGATTTTTGCCATTGAAAAACATCATGTTATTCATATACCAGAAATGTTTGAAGCTACTGACTGAATGAAAGGAGCTGACATCTCACTCTCTTTGAATCTTCTTTATCATGCTAAGAGGAGCAGGAAAAAGCAAAAAATTTCAGAATTGCACCTTGCAATGCGGAGAAATTACTGTTTGTGCATTTACAATATTCATTGATTTTTGCCATTGAAAAACATCATGTTATTCATGTACCAGAAATGTTTGAAGCTACTGACTGAATGAAAGGAGCTGACATCTCACTCTCTTTGAATCTTCTTTATCATGCTAAGAGGAGCAGGAAAAAGCAAAAAATTTCAGAATTGCACCTTGCAATGCGGAGAAATTACTGTTTGTGCATTTACAATATTCATTGATTTTTGCCATTGAAAAACGTCCAGAAATGATTGAAGCTACTGACTGAATGAAAGGAGCTGGCATCTCACTCTCTTTGAATCTTCTTTATCATGCTAAGAGGAGCAGGAAAAAGCAAAAAATTTCAGAATTGCACCTTGCAATGCGGAGAAATTACTGTTTGTGCATTTACAATATTCATTGATTTTTGCCATTGAAAAACATGTTATTCATATACCAGAAATGTTTGAAGCTACTGACTGAATGAAAGGAGCTGGCACCTCACTCTCTTTGAATCTTCTTTATCATGCTAAGAGGAGCGGGAAAAAGCAAAAAATTTCAGAATTGCACCTTGCAATGCGGAGAAATTACTGTTTGTGCATTTACAATATTCATTGATTTTTGCCATTGAAAAACGTCCAGAAATGATTGAAGGTACTGACTGAATGAAAGGAGCTGGCATCTCACTCTCTTTGAATCTTCTTTATCATGCTAAGAGGAGCAGGAAAAAGCAAAAAATTTCAGAATTGCACCTTGCAATGCGGAGAAATTACTGTTTGTGCATTTACAATATTCATTGGTTTTTGCCATTGAAAAACGTCCAGAAATGATTGAAGCTACTGACTGAATGAAAGGAGCTGGCATCTCACTCTCTTTGAATCTTCTTTATCATGCTAATAGGAGCAGGAAAAAGCAAAAAATTTCAGAATTGCACCTTGCAATGCGGAGAAATTACAGTTTGTGCATTTACAATATTCATTGATTTTTGCCATTGAAAAACATCCAGAAATGATTGAAGCTACTGACTGAATGAAAGGAGCTGGCATCTCACTCTCTTTGAATCTTCTTTATCATGCTAAGAGGAGCAGGAAAAAGCAAAAAATTTCAGAATTGCACCTTGCAATGCGGAGAAATTACTGTTTGTGCATTTACAATATTCATTGATTTTTGCCATTGAAAAACATCATGTTATTCATATACCAGAAATGTTTGAAGCTACTGACTGAATGAAAGGAGCTGGCATCTCACTCTCTTTGAATCTTCTTTATCATGCTAAGAGGAGCAGGAAAAAGCAAAAAATTTCAGAATTGCACCTTGCAATGTGGAGAAATTACTGTTTGTGCATTTACAATATTCATTGATTTTTACCATTGAAAAACGTCCAGAAATGATTGAAGCTACTGACTGAATGAAAGTAGCTGGCATCTCACTCTCTTTGAATCTTCTTTATCATGCTAAGAGGAGCAGGAAAAAGCAAAAAATTTCAGACTTGCACCTTGCAATGCGGAGAAATTACTGTTTGTGCATTTACAATATTCATTGATTTTTGCCATTGAAAAACATCATGTTATTCATATACCAGAAATGTTTGAAGCTACTGACTGAATGAAAGGAGCTGGCATCTCACTCTCTTTGAATCTTCTTTATCATGCTAAGAGGAGCAGGAAAAAGCAAAAAATTTCAGAATTGCACCTTGCAATGCGGAGAAATTACTGTTTGTGCATTTACAATATTCATTGATTTTTGCCATTGAAAAACATCCAGAAATGATTGAAGCTACTGACTGAATGAAAGGAGCTGGCATCTCACTCTCTTTGAATCTTCTTTATCATGCTAAGAGGAGCAGGAAAAAGCAAAAAATTTCAGAATTGCACCTTGCAATGCGGAGAAATTACTGTTTGTGCATTTACAATATTCATTGATTTTTGCCATTGAAAAACATCATGTTATTCATATACCAGAAATGTTTGAAGCTACTGACTGAATGAAAGGAGCTGACATCTCACTCTCTTTGAATCTTCTTTATCATGCTAAGAGGAGCAGGAGAAAGCAAAAAATTTCAGAATTGCACCTTGCAATGCGGAGAAATTACTGTTTGTGCATTTACAATATTCATTGATTTTTGCCATTGAAAAACATCCAGAAATGATTGAAGCTACTGACTGAATGAAAGGAGCTGGCATCTCACTCTTTTTGAATCTTCTTTATCATGCTAAGAGGAGCAGGAAAAAGCAAAAAATTTCAGAATTGCACCTTGCAATGCGGAGAAATTACTGTTTGTGCATTTACAATATTCATTGATTTTTGCCATTGAAAAACATCATGTTATTCATATACCAGAAATGTTTGAAGCTACTGACTGAATGAAAGGAGCTGGCATCTCACTCTCTTTGAATCTTCTTTATCATGCTAAGAGGAGCAGGAAAAAGCAAAAAATTTCAGAATTGCACCTTGCAATGCGGAGAAATTACTGTTTGTGCATTTACAATATTCATTGATTTTTGCCATTGAAAAACATCATGTTATTCATATACCAGAAATGTTTGAAGCTACTGACTGAATGAAAGGAGCTGGCATCTCACTCTCTTTGAATCTTCTTTATCATGCTAAGAGGAGCAGGAAAAAGCAAAAAATTTCAGAATTGCACCTTGCAATGTGGAGAAATTACTGTTTGTGCATTTACAATATTCATTGATTTTTACCATTGAAAAACGTCCAGAAATGATTGAAGCTACTGACTGAATGAAAGTAACTGGCATCTCACTCTCTTTGAATCTTCTTTATCATGCTAAGAGGAGCAGGAAAAAGCAAAAAATTTCAGACTTGCACCTTGCAATGCGGAGAAATTACTGTTTGTGCATTTACAATATTCATTGATTTTTGCCATTGAAAAACATCATTTTATTCATATACCAGAAATGTTTGAAGCTACTGACTGAGTGAAAGGAGCTGGCATCTCACTCTCTTTGAATCTTCTTTATCATGCTAAGAGGAGCAGGAAAAAGCAAAAAATTTCAGAATTGCACCTTGCAATGCGGAGAAATTACTGTTTGTGCATTTACAATATTCATTGATTTTTGCCATTGAAAAACGTCCAGAAATGATTGAAGCTACTGACTGAATGAAAGGAGCTGGCATCTCACTCTCTTTGAATCTTCTTTATCATGCTAAGAGGAGCAGGAAAAAGCAAAAAATTTCAGAATTGCACCTTGCAATGCGGAGAAATTACAGTTTGTGCATTTACAATATTCATTGATTTTTGCCATTGAAAAACATCCAGAAATGATTGAAGCTACTGACTGAATGAAAGGAGCTGGCATCTCACTCTCTTTGAATCTGCTTTATCATGCTAAGAGGAGCAGGAAAAAGCAAAAAATTTCAGAATTGCACCTTGCAATGCGGAGAAATTACTGTTTGTGCATTTACAATATTCATTGATTTTTGCCATTGAAAAACATCATGTTATTCATATACCAGAAATGTTTGAAGCTACTGACTGAATGAAAGGAGCTGGCATCTCACTCTCTTTGAATCTTCTTTATCATGCTAAGAGGAGCAGGAAAAAGCAAAAAATTTCAGAATTGCACCTTGCAATGTGGAGAAATTACTGTTTGTGCATTTACAATATTCATTGATTTTTACCATTGAAAAACGTCCAGAAATGATTGAAGCTACTGACTGAATGAAAGTAGCTGGCATCTCACTCTCTTTGAATCTTCTTTATCATGCTAAGAGGAGCAGGAAAAAGCAAAAAATTTCAGACTTGCACCTTGCAATGCGGAGAAATTACTGTTTGTGCATTTACAATATTCATTGATTTTTGCCATTGAAAAACATCATGTTATTCATATACCAGAAATGTTTGAAGCTACTGACTGAATGAAAGGAGCTGGCATCTCACTCTCTTTGAATCTTCTTTATCATGCTAAGAGGAGCAGGAAAAAGCAAAAAATTTCAGAATTGCACCTTGCAATGCGGAGAAATTACTGTTTGTGCATTTACAATATTCATTGATTTTTGCCATTGAAAAACATCATGTTATTCATATACCAGAAATGTTTGAAGCTACTGACTGAATGAAAGGAGCTGGCATCTCACTCTCTTTGAATCTTCTTTATCATGCTAAGAGGAGCAGGAAAAAGCAAAAAATTTCAGAATTGCACCTTGCAATGCGGAGAAATTACTGTTTGTGCTTTTACAATATTCATTGATTTTTGCCATTGAAAAACGTCCAGAAATGATTGAAGCTACTGACTGAATGAAAGGAGCTGGCATCTCACTCTCTTTGAATCTTCTTTATCATGCTAAGAGGAGCAGGAAAAATCAAAAAATTTCAGAATTGCACCTTGCAATGCGGAGAAATTACTGTTTGTGCATTTACAATATTCATTGATTTTTGCCATTGAAAAACATGTTATTCATATACCAGAAATGTTTGAAGCTACTGACTGAATGAAAGGAGCTGGCACCTCACTCTCTTTGAATCTTCTTTATCATGCTAAGAGGAGTGGGAAAAAGCAAAAAATTTCAGAATTGCACCTTGCAATGCGGAGAAATTACTGTTTGTGCATTTACAATATTCATTGATTTTTGCCATTGAAAAACGTCCAGAAATGATTGAAGCTACTGACTGAATGAAAGGAGCTGGCATCTCACTCTCTTTGAATCTTCTTTATCATGCTAAGAGGAGCAGGAAAAAGCAAAAAATTTCAGAATTGCACCTTGCAATGCGGAGAAATTACTGTTTGTGCATTTACAATATTCATTGATTTTTGCCATTGAAAAACGTCCAGAAATGATTGAAGCTACTGACTGAATGAAAGGAGCTGGCATCTCACTCTCTTTGAATCTTCTTTATCATGCTAAGAGGAGCAGGAAAAAGCAAAAAATTTCAGAATTGCACCTTGCAATGCGGAGAAATTACAGTTTGTGCATTTACAATATTCATTGATTTTTGCCATTGAAAAATATGCAGAAATGATTGAAGCTACTGACTGAATGAAAGGAGCTGGCATCTCACTCTCTTTGAATCTTCTTTATCATGCTAAGAGGAGCAGGAAAAAGCAAAAAATTTCAGAATTGCACCTTGCAATGCGGAGAAATTACTGTTTGTGCATTTACAATATTCATTGATTTTTGCCATTGAAAAACATCATGTTATTCATATACCAGAAATGTTTGAAGCTACTGACTGAATGAAAGGAGCTGGCATCTCACTCTCTTTGAATCTTCGTTATCATGCTAAGAGGAGCAGGAAAAAGCAAAAAATTTCAGAATTGCACCTTGCAATGTGGAGAAATTACTGTTTGTGCATTTACAATATTCATTGATTTTTACCATTGAAAAACGTCCAGAAATGATTGAAGCTACTGACTGAATGAAAGTAGCTGGCATCTCACTCTCTTTGAATCTTCTTTATCATGCTAAGAGGAGCAGGAAAAAGCAAAAAATTTCAGACTTGCACCTTGCAATGCGGAGAAATTACTGTTTGTGCATTTACAATATTCATTGATTTTTGCCATTGAAAAACGTCCAGAAATGATTGAAGGTACTGACTGAATGAAAGGAGCTGGCATCTCACTCTCTTTGAATCTTCTTTATCATGCTA
Organism: Phyllobates terribilis; assembly: GCF_046119375.1. NCBI lineage: Eukaryota > Metazoa > Chordata > Amphibia > Anura > Dendrobatidae > Phyllobates > Phyllobates terribilis. Next base: position 16,113 of record NW_027365163.1, on the reverse strand, counting down.
AGAGGAGCAGGAAAAAGCAAAAAATTTCAGAATTGCACCTTGCAATGCGGAGAAATTACTGTTTGTGCATTTACAATATTCATTGGTTTTTGCCATTAAAAAACGTCCAGAAATGATTGAAGCTACTGACTGAATGAAAGGAGCTGGCATCTCACTCTCTTTGAATCTTCTTTATCATGCTAATAGGAGCAGGAAAAAGCAAAAAATTTCAGAATTGCACCTTGCAATGCGGAGAAATTACAGTTTGTGCATTTACAATATTCATTGATTTTTGCCATTGAAAAACATCCAGAAATGATTGAAGCTACTGACTGAATGAAAGGAGCTGGCATCTCACTCTCTTTGAATCTTCTTTATCATGCTAAGAGGAGCAGGAAAAAGCAAAAAATTTCAGAATTGCACCTTGCAATGCGGAGAAATTACTGTTTGTGCATTTACAATATTCATTGATTTTTGCCATTGAAAAACATCATGTTATTCATATACCAGAAATGTTTGAAGCTACTGACTGAATGAAAGGAGCTGGCATCTCACTCTCTTTGAATCTTCTTTATCATGCTAAGAGGAGCAGGAAAAAGCAAAAAATTTCAGAATTGCACCTTGCAATGTGGAGAAATTACTGTTTGTGCATTTACAATATTCATTGATTTTTACCATTGAAAAACGTCCAGAAATGATTGAAGCTACTGACTGAATGAAAGTAGCTGGCATCTCACTCTCTTTGAATCTTCTTTATCATGCTAAGAGGAGCAGGAAAAAGCAAAAAATTTCAGACTTGCACCTTGCAATGCGGAGAAATTACTGTTTGTGCATTTACAATATTCATTGATTTTTGCCATTGAAAAACATCATGTTATTCATATACCAGAAATGTTTGAAGCTACTGACTGAATGAAAGGAGCTGGCATCTCACTCTCTTTGAATCTTCTTTATCATGCTAAGAGGAGCAGGAAAAAGCAAAAAATTTCAGAATTGCACCTTGCAATGCGGAGAAATTACTGTTTGTGCATTTACAATATTCATTGATTTTTGCCATTGAAAAACATCCAGAAATGATTGAAGCTACTGACTGAATGAAAGGAGCTGGCATCTCACTCTCTTTGAATCTTCTTTATCATGCTAAGAGGAGCAGGAAAAAGCAAAAAATTTCAGAATTGCACCTTGCAATGCGGAGAAATTACTGTTTGTGCATTTACAATATTCATTGATTTTTGCCATTGAAAAACATCATGTTATTCATATACCAGAAATGTTTGAAGCTACTGACTGAATGAAAGGAGCTGACATCTCACTCTCTTTGAATCTTCTTTATCATGCTAAGAGGAGCAGGAGAAAGCAAAAAATTTCAGAATTGCACCTTGCAATGCGGAGAAATTACTGTTTGTGCATTTACAATATTCATTGATTTTTGCCATTGAAAAACATCCAGAAATGATTGAAGCTACTGACTGAATGAAAGGAGCTGGCATCTCACTCTTTTTGAATCTTCTTTATCATGCTAAGAGGAGCAGGAAAAAGCAAAAAATTTCAGAATTGCACCTTGCAATGCGGAGAAATTACTGTTTGTGCATTTACAATATTCATTGATTTTTGCCATTGAAAAACATCATGTTATTCATATACCAGAAATGTTTGAAGCTACTGACTGAATGAAAGGAGCTGGCATCTCACTCTCTTTGAATCTTCTTTATCATGCTAAGAGGAGCAGGAAAAAGCAAAAAATTTCAGAATTGCACCTTGCAATGCGGAGAAATTACTGTTTGTGCATTTACAATATTCATTGATTTTTGCCATTGAAAAACATCATGTTATTCATATACCAGAAATGTTTGAAGCTACTGACTGAATGAAAGGAGCTGGCATCTCACTCTCTTTGAATCTTCTTTATCATGCTAAGAGGAGCAGGAAAAAGCAAAAAATTTCAGAATTGCACCTTGCAATGTGGAGAAATTACTGTTTGTGCATTTACAATATTCATTGATTTTTACCATTGAAAAACGTCCAGAAATGATTGAAGCTACTGACTGAATGAAAGTAACTGGCATCTCACTCTCTTTGAATCTTCTTTATCATGCTAAGAGGAGCAGGAAAAAGCAAAAAATTTCAGACTTGCACCTTGCAATGCGGAGAAATTACTGTTTGTGCATTTACAATATTCATTGATTTTTGCCATTGAAAAACATCATGTTATTCATATACCAGAAATGTTTGAAGCTACTGACTGAGTGAAAGGAGCTGGCATCTCACTCTCTTTGAATCTTCTTTATCATGCTAAGAGGAGCAGGAAAAAGCAAAAAATTTCAGAATTGCACCTTGCAATGCGGAGAAATTACTGTTTGTGCATTTACAATATTCATTGATTTTTGCCATTGAAAAACGTCCAGAAATGATTGAAGCTACTGACTGAATGAAAGGAGCTGGCATCTCACTCTCTTTGAATCTTCTTTATCATGCTAAGAGGAGCAGGAAAAAGCAAAAAATTTCAGAATTGCACCTTGCAATGCGGAGAAATTACAGTTTGTGCATTTACAATATTCATTGATTTTTGCCATTGAAAAACATCCAGAAATGATTGAAGCTACTGACTGAATGAAAGGAGCTGGCATCTCACTCTCTTTGAATCTGCTTTATCATGCTAAGAGGAGCAGGAAAAAGCAAAAAATTTCAGAATTGCACCTTGCAATGCGGAGAAATTACTGTTTGTGCATTTACAATATTCATTGATTTTTGCCATTGAAAAACATCATGTTATTCATATACCAGAAATGTTTGAAGCTACTGACTGAATGAAAGGAGCTGGCATCTCACTCTCTTTGAATCTTCTTTATCATGCTAAGAGGAGCAGGAAAAAGCAAAAAATTTCAGAATTGCACCTTGCAATGTGGAGAAATTACTGTTTGTGCATTTACAATATTCATTGATTTTTACCATTGAAAAACGTCCAGAAATGATTGAAGCTACTGACTGAATGAAAGTAGCTGGCATCTCACTCTCTTTGAATCTTCTTTATCATGCTAAGAGGAGCAGGAAAAAGCAAAAAATTTCAGACTTGCACCTTGCAATGCGGAGAAATTACTGTTTGTGCATTTACAATATTCATTGATTTTTGCCATTGAAAAACATCATGTTATTCATATACCAGAAATGTTTGAAGCTACTGACTGAATGAAAGGAGCTGGCATCTCACTCTCTTTGAATCTTCTTTATCATGCTAAGAGGAGCAGGAAAAAGCAAAAAATTTCAGAATTGCACCTTGCAATGCGGAGAAATTACTGTTTGTGCATTTACAATATTCATTGATTTTTGCCATTGAAAAACATCATGTTATTCATATACCAGAAATGTTTGAAGCTACTGACTGAATGAAAGGAGCTGGCATCTCACTCTCTTTGAATCTTCTTTATCATGCTAAGAGGAGCAGGAAAAAGCAAAAAATTTCAGAATTGCACCTTGCAATGCGGAGAAATTACTGTTTGTGCTTTTACAATATTCATTGATTTTTGCCATTGAAAAACGTCCAGAAATGATTGAAGCTACTGACTGAATGAAAGGAGCTGGCATCTCACTCTCTTTGAATCTTCTTTATCATGCTAAGAGGAGCAGGAAAAATCAAAAAATTTCAGAATTGCACCTTGCAATGCGGAGAAATTACTGTTTGTGCATTTACAATATTCATTGATTTTTGCCATTGAAAAACATGTTATTCATATACCAGAAATGTTTGAAGCTACTGACTGAATGAAAGGAGCTGGCACCTCACTCTCTTTGAATCTTCTTTATCATGCTAAGAGGAGTGGGAAAAAGCAAAAAATTTCAGAATTGCACCTTGCAATGCGGAGAAATTACTGTTTGTGCATTTACAATATTCATTGATTTTTGCCATTGAAAAACGTCCAGAAATGATTGAAGCTACTGACTGAATGAAAGGAGCTGGCATCTCACTCTCTTTGAATCTTCTTTATCATGCTAAGAGGAGCAGGAAAAAGCAAAAAATTTCAGAATTGCACCTTGCAATGCGGAGAAATTACTGTTTGTGCATTTACAATATTCATTGATTTTTGCCATTGAAAAACGTCCAGAAATGATTGAAGCTACTGACTGAATGAAAGGAGCTGGCATCTCACTCTCTTTGAATCTTCTTTATCATGCTAAGAGGAGCAGGAAAAAGCAAAAAATTTCAGAATTGCACCTTGCAATGCGGAGAAATTACAGTTTGTGCATTTACAATATTCATTGATTTTTGCCATTGAAAAATATCCAGAAATGATTGAAGCTACTGACTGAATGAAAGGAGCTGGCATCTCACTCTCTTTGAATCTTCTTTATCATGCTAAGAGGAGCAGGAAAAAGCAAAAAATTTCAGAATTGCACCTTGCAATGCGGAGAAATTACTGTTTGTGCATTTACAATATTCATTGATTTTTGCCATTGAAAAACATCATGTTATTCATATACCAGAAATGTTTGAAGCTACTGACTGAATGAAAGGAGCTGGCATCTCACTCTCTTTGAATCTTCGTTATCATGCTAAGAGGAGCAGGAAAAAGTAAAAAATTTCAGAATTGCACCTTGCAATGTGGAGAAATTACTGTTTGTGCATTTACAATATTCATTGATTTTTACCATTGAAAAACGTCCAGAAATGATTGAAGCTACTGACTGAATGAAAGTAGCTGGCATCTCACTCTCTTTGAATCTTCTTTATCATGCTAAGAGGAGCAGGAAAAAGCAAAAAATTTCAGACTTGCACCTTGCAATGCGGAGAAATTACTGTTTGTGCATTTACAATATTCATTGATTTTTGCCATTGAAAAACGTCCAGAAATGATTGAAGGTACTGACTGAATGAAAGGAGCTGGCATCTCACTCTCTTTGAATCTTCTTTATCATGCTAAGAGGAGCAGGAAAAAGCAAAAAATTTCAGAATTGCACCTTGCAATGCGGAGAAATTACTGTTTGTGCATTTACAATATTCATTGATTTTTGCCACTGAAAAACGTCCAGAAATGATTGAAGCTACTGACTGAATGAAAGGAGCTGGCATCTCACTCTCTTTGAATCTTCTTTATCATGCTAAGAGGAGCAGGAAAAAGCAAAAAATTTCAGAATTGCACCTTGCAATGCGGAGAAATTACAGTTTGTGCATTTACAATATTCATTGATTTTTGCCATTGAAAAACATCCAGAAATGATTGAAGCTACTGACTGAATGAAAGGAGCTGGCATCTCACTCTCTTTGAATCTTCTTTATCATGCTAAGAGGAGCAGGAAAAAGCAAAAAATTTCAGAATTGCACCTTGCAATGCGGAGAAATTACTGTTTGTGCATTTACAATATTCATTGATTTTTGCCATTGAAAAACATCATGTTATTCAAATACCAGAAATGTTTGAAGCTACTGACTGAATGAAAGGAGCTGGCATCTCACTCTCTTTGAATCTTCTTTATCATGCTAAGAGGAGCAGGAAAAAGCAAAAAATTTCAGAATTGCACCTTGCAATGTGGAGAAATTACTGTTTGTGCATTTACAATATTCATTGATTTTTACCATTGAAAAACGTCCAGAAATGATTGAAGCTACTGACTGAATGAAAGTAGCTGGCATCTCACTCTCTTTGAATCTTCTTTATCATGCTAAGAGGAGCAGGAAAAAGCAAAAAATTTCAGACTTGCACCTTGCAATGCGGAGAAATTACTGTTTGTGCATTTACAATATTCATTGATTTTTGCCATTGAAAAACATCATGTTATTCATATACCAGAAATGTTTGAAGCTACTGACTGAATGAAAGGAGCTGGCATCTCACTCTCTTTGAATCTTCTTTATCATGCTAAGAGGAGCAGGAAAAAGCAAAAAATTTCAGAATTGCACCTTGCAATGCGGAGAAATTACTGTTTGTGCATTTACAATATTCATTGATTTTTGCCATTGAAAAACATCATGTTATTCATATACCAGAAATGTTTGAAGCTACTGACTGAATGAAAGGAGCTGGCATCTCACTCTCTTTGAATCTTCTTTATCATGCTAAGAGGAGCAGGAAAAAGCAAAAAATTTCAGAATTGCACCTTGCAATGCGGAGAAATTACTGTTTGTGCATTTACAATATTCATTGATTTTTGCCATTGAAAAACGTCCAGAAATGATTGAAGCTACTGACTGAATGAAAGGAGCTGGCATCTCACTCTCTTTGAATCTTCTTTATCATGCTAAGAGGAGCAGGAAAAATCAAAAAATTTCAGAATTGCACCTTGCAATGCGGAGAAATTACTGTTTGTGCATTTACAATATTCATTGATTTTTGCCATTGAAAAACATGTTATTCATATACCAGAAATGTTTGAAGCTACTGACTGAATGAAAGGAGCTGGCACCTCACTCTCTTTCAATCTTCTTTATCATGCTAAGAGGAGCGGGAAAAAGCAAAAAATTTCAGAATTGCACCTTGCAATGCGGAGAAATTACTGTTTGTGCATTTACAATATTCATTGATTTTTGCCATTGAAAAACGTCCAGAAATGATTGAAGGTACTGACTAAATGAAAGGAGCTGTCATCTCACTCTCTTTGAATCTTCTTTATCATGCTAAGAGGAGCAGGAAAAAGCAAAAAATTTCAGAATTGCACCTTGCAATGCGGAGAAATTACTGTTTGTGCATTTACAATATTCATTGATTTTTGCCATTGAAAAACGTCCAGAAATGATTGAAGCTACTGACTGAATGAAAGGAGCTGGCATCTCACTCTCTTTGAATCTTCTTTATCATGCTAAGAGGAGCAGGAAAAAGCAAAAAATTTCAGAATTGCACCTTGCAATACGGAGAAATTACAGTTTGTGCATTTACAATATTCATTGATTTTTGCCATTGAAAAACATCCAGAAATGATTGAAGCTACTGACTGAATGAAAGGAGCTGGCATCTCACTCTCTTTGAATCTTCTTTATCATGCTAAGAGGAGCAGGAAAAAGCAAAAAATTTCAGACTTGCACCTTGCAATGCGGAGAAATTACTGTTTGTGCATTTACAATATTCATTGATTTTTGCCATTGAAAAACATCATGTTATTCATATACCAGAAATGTTTGAAGCTACTGACTGAATGAAAGGAGCTGGCATCTCACTCTCTTTGAATCTTCTTTATCATGCTAAGAGGAGCAGGAAAAAGCAAAAAATTTCAGAATTGCACCTTGCAATGCGGAGAAATTACTGTTTGTGCATTTACAATATTCATTGATTTTTGCCATTGAAAAACGTCCAGAAATGATTGAAGCTACTGACTGAATGAAAGGAGCTGGCATCTCACTCTCTTTGAATCTTCTTTATCATGCTAAGAGGAGCAGGAAAAAGCAAAAAATTTCAGAATTGCACCTTGCAATGCGGAGAAATTACTGTTTGTGCATTTACAATATTCATTGATTTTTGCCATTGAAAAACATCATGTTATTCATATACCAGAAATGTTTGAAGCTACTGACTGAATGAAAGGAGCTGACATCTCACTCTCTTTGAATCTTCTTTATCATGCTAAGAGGAGCAGGAAAAAGCAAAAAATTTCAGAATTGCACCTTGCAATGCGGAGAAATTACTGTTTGTGCATTTACAATATTCATTGATTTTTGCCATTGAAAAACGTCCAGAAATGATTGAAGCTACTGACTGAATGAAAGGAGCTGGCATCTCACTCTCTTTGAATCTTCTTTATCATGCTAAGAGGAGCAGGAAAAAGCAAAAAATTTCAGAATTGCACCTTGCAATGCGGAGAAATTACTGTTTGTGCATTTACAATATTCATTGATTTTTGCCATTGAAAAACATCATGTTATTCATATACCAGAAATGTTTGAAGCTACTGACTGAATGAAAGGAGCTGGCATCTCACTCTCTTTGAATCTTCTTTATCATGCTAGGATTAACAGGAAAAAGCTAAAAATTTCATAATTGCACCGTGCAATGTGGAGATATTACTGTTTGTGCATTTACAATATTCATTGATTTTTGCCATTGAAAAACATGTTTTTCATATACCAGAAATGTTTGAAGCTACTGACTGAATGAAAGGAGCTGGCATCTCACTCTCTTTGAATCTTCTTTATCATGCTAGGATTAGCAGGAAAAAGCAAAAAATTTCAGAATTGCACCTTGCAATGTGGAGATATTACTGTTTGTGCATTTACAATATTCATTGATTTTTGCCATTGAAAAACATGTTTTTCATATACCAGAAATGTTTGAAGCTACTGACTGAATGAAAGGAGCTGGCATCTCACTCTCTTTGAATCTTCTTTATCATGCTAGGATTAACAGGAAAAAGCTAAAAATTTCAGAATTGCACCGTGCAATGTGGAGATATTACTGTTTGTGCATTTACAATATTCATTGATTTTTGCCATTGAAAAACATGTTTTTCATATACCAGAAATGTTTGAAGCTACTGACTGAATGAAAGGAGCTGGCATCTCACTCTCTTTGAATCTTCTTTATCATGCTAGGATTAGCAGGAAAAAGCAAAAAATTTCAGAATTGCACCTTGCAATGTGGAGATATTACTGTTTGTGCATTTACAATATTCATTGATTTTTGCCATTGAAAAACATGTTTTTCATATACCAGAAATGTTTGAAGCTACTGACTGAATGAAAGGAGCTGGCATCTCACTCTCTTTGAATCTTCTTTATCATGCTAGGATTAACAGGAAAAAGCAAAAAATTTCAGAATTGCACCTTGCAATGTGGAGATATTACTGTTTGTGCATTTACAATATTCATTGATTTTTGCCATTGAAAAACATGTTTTTCATATACCAGAAATGTTTGAGGCTACTGACTGAATGAAAGGAGCTGGCATCTCACTCTCTTTGAATCTTCTTTATCATGCTAGGATTAACAGGAAAAAGCTAAAAATTTCAGAATTGCACCGTGCAATGTTGAGATATTACTGTTTGTGCATTTACAATATTCATTGATTTTTGCCATTGAAAAACATGTTTTTCATATACCAGAAATGTTTGAAGCTACTGACTGAATGAAAGGAGCTGGCATCTCACTCTCTTTGAATCTTCTTTATCATGCTAGGATTAGCAGGAAAAAGCAAAAAATTTCAGAATTGCACCTTGCAATGTGGAGATATTACTGTTTGTGCATTTACAATATTCATTGATTTTTGCCATTGAAAAACATGTTTTTCATATACCAGAAATGTTTGAAGCTACTGACTGAATGAAAGGAGCTGGCATCTCACTCTCTTTGAATCTTCTTTATCATGCTAGGATTAACAGGAAAAAGCTAAAAATTTCATAATTGCACCGTGCAATGTGGAGATATTACTGTTTGTGCATTTACAATATTCATTGATTTTTGCCATTGAAAAACATGTTTTTCATATACCAGAAATGTTTGAAGCTACTGACTGAATGAAAGGAGCTGGCATCTCACTCTCTTTGAATCTTCTTTATCATGCTAGGATTAGCAGGAAAAAGCAAAAAATTTCAGAATTGCACCTTGCAATGTGGAGATATTACTGTTTGTGCATTTACAATATTCATTGATTTTTGCCATTGAAAAACATGTTTTTCATATACCAGAAATGTTTGAAGCTACTGACTGAATGAAAGGAGCTGGCATCTCACTCTCTTTGAATCTTCTTTATCATGCTAGGATTAACAGGAAAAAGCTAAAAATTTCAGAATTGCACCGTGCAATGTGGAGATATTACTGTTTGTGCATTTACAATATTCATTGATTTTTGCCATTGAAAAACATGTTTTTCATATACCAGAAATGTTTGAAGCTACTGACTGAATGAAAGGAGCTGGCATCTCACTCTCTTTGAATCTTCTTTATCATGCTAAGAGGAGCAGGAAAAAGCAAAAAATTTCAGAATTGCACCTTGCAATGCGGAGAAATTACTGTTTGTGCATTTACAATATTCATTGATTTTTGCCATTGAAAAACATCCAGAAATGATTGAAGCTACTGACTGAATGAAAGGAGCTGGCATCTCACTCTCTTTGAATCTTCTTTATCATGCTAAGAGGAGCAGGAAAAAGCAAAAAATTTCAGAATTGCACCTTGCAATGCGGAGAAATTACTGTTTGTGCATTTACAATATTCATTGATTTTTGCCATTGAAAAACGTCCAGAAATGATTGAAGCTACTGACTGAATGAAAGGAGCTGGCATCTCAGTCTCTTTGAATCTTCTTTATCATGCTAAGAGGAGCAGGAAAAAGCAAAAAATTTCAGAATTGCACCTTGCAATGCGGAGAAATTACTGTTTGTGCATCTACAATATTCATTGATTTTTGCCGTTGAAAAACGTCCAGAAATGATTGAAGCTACTGACTGAATGAAAGGAGCTGGCATCTCACTCTCTTTGAGTCTTCTTTACCATGCTAAGAGGAGCAGGAAAAAGCAAAAAATTTCAGAATTGCACCTTGCAATGCGGAGAAATTACTGTTTGTGCATTTACAATATTCATTGATTTTTGCCATTGAAAAACGTCCAGAAATGATTGAAGCTACTGACTGAATGAAAGGAGCTGGCATCTCACTCTCTTTGAATCTTCTTTATCATGCTAAGAGGAGCAGGAAAAAGCAAAAAATTTCAGAATTGCACCTTGCAATGCGGAGAAATTACTGTTTGTGCATTTACAATATTCATTGATTTTTGCCATTGAAAAACATCATGTTATTCATATACCAGAAATGATTGAAGCTACTGACTGAATGAAAGGAGCTGGCATATCACTCTCTTTGAATCTTCTTTATCATGCTAAGAGGAGCAGGAAAAAGCAAAAAATTTCAGAATTGCACCTTGCAATGCGGAGAAATTACTGTTTGTGCATTTACAATATTCATTGATTTTTGCCATTGAAAAACGTCCAGAAATGATTGAAGCTACTGACTGAATGAAAGGAGCTGGCATCTCACTCTCTGAATCTTCTTTATCATGCTAAGAGGAGCAGGAAAAAGCAAAACATTTCAGAATTGCACCTTGCAATGCGGAGAAATTACTGTTTGTGCATTTACAATATTCATTGATTTTTGCCATTGAAAAACGTCCAGAAATGATTGAAGCTACTGACTGAATGAAAGGAGCTCTCATCTCACTCTCTTTGAATCTTCTTTATCATGCTAAGAGGAGCAGGAAAAAGCAAAAAATTTCAGAATTGCACCTTGCAATGCGGAGAAATTACTGTTTGTGCATTTACAATATTCATTGATTTTTGCCATTGAAAAACATCATGTTATTCATATACCAGAAATGTTTGAAGCTACTGACTGAATGAAAGGAGCTGGCATCTCACTCTCTTTGAATCTTCTTTATCATGCTAAGAGGAGCAGGAAAAAGCAAAAAATTTCAGAATTGCACCTTGCAATGCGGAGATATTACTGTTTGTGCATTTACAATATTCATTAATTTTTGCCATTGAAAAACATCATGTTATTCATATACCAGAAATGATTGAAGCTACTGACTGAATGAAAGGAGCTGGCATCTCACTCTCTTTGAATCTTCTTTATCATGCTAAGAGGAGCAGGAAAAAGCAAAAAATTTCAGAATTGCACCTTGCAATGCGGAGAAATTACTGTTTGTGCATTTACAATATTCATTGATTTTTGCCATTGAAAAACATCATGTTATTCATATACCAGAAATGTTTGAAGCTACTGACTGAATGAAAGGAGCTGGCATCTCACTCTCTTTGAATCTTCTTTATCATACTAAGAGGAGCAGGAAAAAGCAAAAAATTTCAGAATTGCACCTTGCAATGCGGAGAAATTACTGTTTGTGCATTTACAATATTCATTGATTTTTGCCATTGAAAAACGTCCAGAAATGATTGAAGCTACTGACTGAATGAAAGGAGCTGGCATCTCACTCTCTTTGAATCTTCTTTATCATGCTAAGAGGAGCAGGAAAAAGCAAAAAATTTCAGAATTGCACCTTGCAATGCGGAGAAATTACTGTTTGTGCATTTACAATATTCATTGATTTTTGCCATTGAAAAACATCATGTTATTCATATACCAGAAATGATTGAAGCTACTGACTGAATGAAAGGAGCTGGCATATCACTCTCTTTGAATCTTCTTTATCATGCTAAGAGGAGCAGGAAAAAGCAAAAAATTTCAGAATTGCACCTTGCAATGCGGAGAAATTACTGTTTGTGCATTTACAATATTCATTGATTTTTGCCATTGAAAAACGTCCAGAAATGATTGAAGCTACTGACTGAATGAAAGGAGCTGGCATCTCACTCTCTGAATCTTCTTTATCATGCTAAGAGGAGCAGGAAAAAGCAAAACATTTCAGAATTGCACCTTGCAATGCGGAGAAATTACTGTTTGTGCATTTACAATATTCATTGATTTTTGCCATTGAAAAACGTCCAGAAATGATTGAAGCTACTGACTGAATGAAAGGAGCTCTCATCTCACTCTCTGAATCTTCTTTATCATGCTAAGAGGAGCAGGAAAAAGCAAAAAATTTCAGAATTGCACCTTGCAATGCGGAGAAATTACTGTTTGTGCATTTACAATATTCATTGATTTTTGCCATTGAAAAACATCATGTTATTCATATACCAGAAATGTTTGAAGCTACTGACTGAATGAAAGGAGCTGGCATCTCACTCTCTTTGAATCTTCTTTATCATGCTAAGAGGAGCAGGAAAAAGCAAAAAATTTCAGAATTGCACCTTCAATGCGGAGAAATTACTGTTTGTGCATTTACAATATTCATTGATTTTTGCCATTGAAAAACGTCCAGAAATGATTGAAGCTACTGACTGAATGAAAGGAGCTGGCATCTCACTCTCTTTGAATCTTCTTTATCATGCTAAGAGGAGCAGGAAAAAGCAAAAAATTTCAGAATTGCACCTTGCAATGCGGAGATATTACTGTTTGTGCATTTACAATATTCATTAATTTTTGCCATTGAAAAACATCATGTTATTCATATACCAGAAATGATTGAAGCTACTGACTGAATGAAAGGAGCTGGCATCTCACTCTCTTTGAATCTTCTTTATCATGCTAAGAGGAGCAGGAAAAAGCAAAAAATTTCAGAATTGCACCTTGCAATGCGGAGAAATTACTGTTTGTGCATTTACAATATTCATTGATTTTTGCCATTGAAAAACATCATGTTATTCATATACCAGAAATGTTTGAAGCTACTGACTGAATGAAAGGAGCTGGCATCTCACTCTCTTTGAATCTTCTTTATCATACTAAGAGGAGCAGGAAAAAGCAAAAAATTTCAGAATTGCACCTTGCAATGCGGAGAAATTACTGTTTGTGCATTTACAATATTCATTGATTTTTGCCATTGAAAAACGTCCAGAAATGATTGAAGCTACTGACTGAATGAAAGGAGCTGGCATCTCACTCTCTTTGAATCTTCTTTATCATGCTAAGAGGAGCAGGAAAAAGCAAAAAATTTCAGAATTGCACCTTGCAATGCGGAGAAATTACTGTTTGTGCATTTACAATATTCATTGATTTTTGCCATTGAAAAACGTCCAGAAATGATTGAAGCTACTGACTGAATGAAAGGAGCTGGCATCTCACTCTCTTTGAATCTTCTTTATCATGCTAAGAGGAGCAGGAAAAAGCAAAAATTTCAGAATTGCACCTTGCAATGCGGAGAAATTACTGTTTGTGCATTTACAATATTCATTGATTTTTGCCATTGAAAAACATCATGTTATTCATATACCAGAAATGTTTGAAGCTACTGACTGAATGAAAGGAGCTGGCATCTCACTCTCTTTGAATCTTCTTTATCATGCTAGGATTAGCAGGAAAAAGCAAAAAATTTCAGAATTGCACCTTGCAATGTGGAGATATTACTGTTTGTGCATTTACAATATTCATTGATTTTTGCCATTGAAAAACATGTTTTTCATATACCAGAAATGTTTGAAGCTACTGACTGAATGAAAGGAGCTGGCATCTCACTCTCTTTGAATCTTCTTTATCATGCTAGGATTAACAGGAAAAAGCTAAAAATTTCAGAATTGCACCGTGCAATGTGGAGATATTACTGTTTGTGCATTTACAATATTCATTGATTTTTGCCATTGAAAAACGTCCAGAAATGATTGAAGCTACTGACTGAATGAAAGGAGCTGGCATCTCAGTCTCTTTGAATCTTCTTTATCATGCTAAGAGGAGCAGGAAAAAGCAAAAAATTTCAGAATTGCACCTTGCAATGCGGAGAAATTACTGTTTGTGCATCTACAATATTCATTGATTTTTGCCGTTGAAAAACGTCCAGAAATGATTGAAGCTACTGACTGAATGAAAGGAGCTGGCATCTCACTCTCTTTGAGTCTTCTTTACCATGCTAAGAGGAGCAGGAAAAAGCAAAAAATTTCAGAATTGCACCTTGCAATGCGGAGAAATTACTGTTTGTGCATTTACAATATTCATTGATTTTTGCCATTGAAAAACGTCCAGAAATGATTGAAGCTACTGACTGAATGAAAGGAGCTGGCATCTCACTCTCTTTGAATCTTCTTTATCATGCTAAGAGGAGCAGGAAAAAGCAAAAAATTTCAGAATTGCACCTTGCAATGTGGAGATATTACTGTTTGTGCATTTACAATATTCATTGATTTTTGCCATTGAAAAACATGTTTTTCATATACCAGAAATGTTTGAAGCTACTGACTGAATGAAAGGAGCTGGCATCTCACTCTCTTTGAATCTTCTTTATCATGCTAGGATTAACAGGAAAAAGCAAAAAATTTCAGAATTGCACCTTGCAATGTGGAGATATTACTGTTTGTGCATTTACAATATTCATTGATTTTTGCCATTGAAAAACGTTTTTCATATACCAGAAATGTTTGAAGCTACTGACTGAATGAAAGGAGCTGGCATCTCACTCTCTTTGAATCTTCTTTATCATGCTAGGATTAACAGGAAAAAGCTAAAAATTTCAGAATTGCACCGTGCAATGTTGAGATATTACTGTTTGTGCATTTACAATATTCATTGATTTTTGCCATTGAAAAACATGTTTTTCATATACCAGAAATGTTTGAAGCTACTGACTGAATGAAAGGAGCTGGCATCTCACTCTCTTTGAATCTTCTTTATCATGCTAGGATTAGCAGGAAAAAGCAAAAAATTTCAGAATTGCACCTTGCAATGTGGAGTTATTACTGTTTGTGCATTTACAATATTCATTGATTTTTGCCATTGAAAAACATGTTTTTCATATACCAGAAATGTTTGAAGCTACTGACTGAATGAAAGGAGCTGGCATCTCACTCTCTTTGAATCTTCTTTATCATGCTAGGATTAACAGGAAAAAGCTAAAAATTTCATAATTGCACCGTGCAATGTGGAGATATTACTGTTTGTGCATTTACAATATTCATTGATTTTTGCCATTGAAAAACATGTTTTTCATATACCAGAAATGTTTGAAGCTACTGACTGAATGAAAGGAGCTGGCATCTCACTCTCTTTGAATCTTCTTTATCATGCTAGGATTAGCAGGAAAAAGCAAAAAATTTCAGAATTGCACCTTGCAATGTGGAGATATTACTGTTTGTGCATTTACAATATTCATTGATTTTTGCCATTGAAAAACATGTTTTTCATATACCAGAAATGTTTGAAGCTACTGACTGAATGAAAGGAGCTGGCATCTCACTCTCTTTGAATCTTCTTTATCATGCTAGGATTAACAGGAAAAAGCTAAAAATTTCAGAATTGCACCGTGCAATGTGGAGATATTACTGTTTGTGCATTTACAATATTCATTGATTTTTGCCATTGAAAAACATGTTTTTCATATACCAGAAATGTTTGAAGCTACTGACTGAATGAAAGGAGCTGGCATCTCACTCTCTTTGAATCTTCTTTATCATGCTAGGATTAGCAGGAAAAAGCAAAAAATTTCAGAATTGCACCTTGCAATGTGGAGATATTACTGTTTGTGCATTTACAATATTCATTGATTTTTGCCATTGAAAAACATGTTTTTCATATACCAGAAATGTTTGAAGCTACTGACTGAATGAAAGGAGCTGGCATCTCACTCTCTTTGAATCTTCTTTATCATGCTAGGATTAACAGGAAAAAGCAAAAAATT